>NC_087203.1:116766291-116811291 GCF_015104395.2 Macrobrachium nipponense | reverse complement strand
ACCAATTTTATTAATTTAATCTCTTATTCTTTCGCGTCCTCTGGCGTTCGTGGACTCGGCGACCCGGGACCCAGACACCTTGACAGCGCATGCGCAGAAGCCCTTGGTATGCTAATTAAGTTTTGCCGATTGTCTTCTACAATTTTTCTTTTTTCTTTTTCCGAGAGCCCGTGTATGCTCTTGAAGTCCTCTTGCGGAGTCTAATAATACTAATAATAATACTAATGATAACCGTCTGGCTTCTGTTGGTTCGAGGTTAATTTGCATGCGCGAGCGAGCTCTCTTTTGTTTTTTTTTTAGATTTTTTTTTTTTAGAGTTGTTCTTCTCGTGCGTTTTTGTTGTTGAGTCTGTTGCTTATTTTACATTACCTATATGGCCGTTGGTAATGTTGGCTCTATTAATAATTATCCTAGTTTTGACCGCGTTATCAAAATCAGTATATTAATAATAATAATAATAATAATAATAATAATGGAAAATATAATAATAATAATAATTATTTTTAATAATAAATAATAATAATAATAATAATAAAATAATAATAATCAATTATTACAGATGATAGACGGCATAAGGACATTTCATGTAATACTTAAAAGGTGTTCTCATCTTTGTTAATAATAATAATAATAATAATAATAATAATAATAATAATAATAATAATAATAATAATAATAAACTTTTGAACAGACTGAATATCCTGATTTGTGAACACAAGCGTATTTATCATAAAATTCTGAATTTAATCAAATTGGATGTATACGCTGCACCAAGGGTCTCTCTCTCTCTCTCTCTCTCTCTCTCTCTCTCTCTCTCTCTCTCTCTCTCTCTGTGTTATTTTTCGAAAACCTCTTAATACAATGATTTCGGATGTTTTAGCAAAACCATGAATCTCTCTCTCCTCTCTCGGGTCTCTTCTCTCTCTCTCTCTCTCTCTCTCTTTGTCCAAATAACTATTAACAAACAGCTCGGATGGACTAATAAGGCTTTGAGACATCCTAATCCTTGTAACGCCTTGTAACTTTACCTGCCGTAGGAAATAAACTCATTCATAACACAAAGAAAAATCTTCGAAACCTTGAGGATAAAAACATCAGCGGCCCCAAAATAAGATAACAAGGAGATTTGACTAATGGACAACATTAAATTAGCATTAAGATATCATTTTTGTCAGGGGGGAGGGGGAGAAGGGGGAGGGGGAGGGGGGCGGAATCAGGCGCCTTCAGTCGGTAAGTGGTGGTTAGGGGTTTTATCGCGCTGGGATATCTTGGGTCACGCCCTGTCTTCTTACTACTCCTCTCCTCCTCCTCCTCCAAGCGACGAATTTAGGGTGTGTGTGTGTGTGTGTGTGTGTATGTATGTAGTATAATACATGTGTGTATATATATACATGTTTATATATATATATATATATATATATATATATATATATATATAAGAATAATATGAATAACTTGATCACAAAAATATATAAAACGTGATTGCTATATATATATAAAAAAGGGGTTTTGCCACGAAGGAAAATTCAAAGCGAGATAGCCGAGAACTTTCGGTTTAGCACGACCCTTTACTAAGGCATAACTGTTATGCCTTAGTAAAGGGTCGTGCTAGAGCGAAAGTTCTCGGCTATCTAGCTTTTCAATTTTCCTTCGTGGCAAAAACCTTTATATATATATATATATATATATTATATATATATATATATATATATATAAAATATAATATATAATATATATATATATATATATATATATATATATATATATATATATATATATATTATATATGAACCAATGAATGAAAATTAAAAACACTGGAAATGTCAAGTAGTACTTTCGTCTTACCACAAAGACATCTCCAATGTTCAAATTATCCTTCGTGGCTGTGGCTTTGTTCATATAATCACCAAGTTTCTAGTTTTTTCGTGATTTAAAATCGAACGTATACATATATACAAATATGTACATGTCTAGGTATATATTATATAAGGTTGTCTATTTGTTTGTTTGTATGGTGTTTTTACGTTGCATGGAACCAGTAACGTTATTCAGCAATGGGACCAACGGCTCTACGTGACTTCCGAACCACGTCGAGAGTGAACTTCTATCACCAGAAATACACATCTCTGACCCCTCAGTGGAGTGCCCGAGAATCGAACTCGCAGCCACCGAGGTGGCAGGCCAAGACCATACCGATCACGCCACTGAAATACCCTTGTCACTACAGAATCTTAAGATCCGAAGGCAAGAAATGAGAAGCATATTTCTTTGAAGTTTGATCTCGAGGCTTTTTAGTGACGAGCGTATCCAAAAAAAAAAGAGCAAAGGATTTGATGAGAGGTTAAGGGACATTGTGGCTATAACAATTACATATTCATCTGGCAAAAATGACCCGTAAGTCATGATAAAACAGTGAAATTAAATGTCGTGTCTTCTAATAAGAGAAAAAACAATCAAATGCCAGCATTTACCTGTTCGTTCTTCTGCCCAAGTACCAAGAGCTTCCAGCCTCCTTCCCAAAAGGCAGAATGGCGCCTGAAAAGAAATGGGATGTTGTCATTAACGAGGTCCATAGGTTATGTAATGAGATATTTCAGATGAAATGTGACAACTGTTTTCATTAAATGCATTGATGAGAACCCGACCTCGTACAAGTGGGCCAGGTTATTGCTCCATGTTATACTGTATAGGTTTGCAGGACACAGATAAGCAGAATAAAAACGCAGAGAGAGAGAGAGAGAGAGAGAGAGATTCTTTCGACAAGTTTATTGCTCTCATTATTTGTTGCTCTCATTATTATATAAAAATAATCATTACAAAGTGACAATGAGAGAGAGAGAGAGAGAGAGAGAGAGAGAGAGAGAGAGAGAGAGAGAGAATTTTGAATTTTGATCTGATAAGTTTATTAGGCCTATTATTATACTAAATCATTTAAAAATGTATTAATGAGAGAGAGACCGAGATTTGACAAGTTTATTGTTCTCAATATTACATAAAATATGGTGACAATGAGAGAGAGAAAAAAAATTTGATTTGGTATCTACATCTGAGTTTATTAGGCTTATCATTTTATACAAAATACTTTAAAAATATTAATGAGAGAGAGACAGAGATTTGACAAGTTTATTGTTCTCAGTAATACATAAATTACTTGCAGTGACGACAATGAGAGAGAGAGAGAGAGAGAGCTACAAGGCCCCGATAAAATCACTTGAAGGTCACGGTCAAGGGTTTATTTATAAAAAGATCCGACTACTTCCATGTCAACACGTTTCGTCGTGAGGTCTATGGAGTCTATAGCAGCTACGCTCTTTTCTTCCTTGCTTGCTTGCTTTGCTTTGGAGTGATTCCAAGCTGCTTTCTGCAGCCTCCTGGCAATTCTGTCAAGCATGATATCACTGCAAGGGATAATGGGCCCCAGGGGGCGAGGGGTGATTTTAATTGCATGAAATTGAAAACTAATTGGAAACTATCTAGGTAAGCTGGTCGGACCTTTAGAGAAGCAAGTATGCTATATATATATATATATATATATATATATATATATATAATATATATATATATATATATATATATATATATATATAGAGAGAGAGAGAGAGAGAGAGAGAGAGAGAGGAGAGAGAGAGAGAGAGAGAGAGAGAGAGAGTATACATTAAACATTTAGCAAGGCAAACATGGATCGTATGGGTGCCCATTACATATATATATATATATATATATAATATATATATATATATATATAGTAATATATATAGATATAGTATATATATATATATATATATATATATATATATATATATATATCATACATCTGGTGAACCATTCGTACGTTAAAATGTCGATAATACCACAGTTGCAGACGGCCCTAGAACGGTAAGTACCGTCCGGAATCTTGGAGAAATGTGCCGTTATCATACTTAATATAAAGAGAGGGGTTAGTGAGACTGGCCATAAATTTGATAAATGGAAGTCTAAACGTGACACTGAAAAATAGATGGTGTACATTACTTTTGATTATATAGCGATTGTCAGCTGTTCTGTGACCTTCGCCAGGGACCTTTAAAGGTTTTAAGTTTTAGGAAATTAATTAATAATGAACAACTCCTTTACAAAGAATATACACACACAGGGGTCCAAAGAGCTACAGCCTCCAGAGGGCATATATATGCTTTCCCTGGGTGCTGAAAACGAAATAGTTATGGAATTCATAATTCCGACACCTGGTTTTAACCTTCGGAGGGTCACTATCAACCAGATCAAATGTAATCCTTGATTCTAGGATATATCGTGGGAATTTTCAAGTTCCAAAGGATAGAGGGAAAAAAACGGCAAATCCACACACAATACAATACCTACACACTCACAAACACATACGTGTGTGTGTATGTGTGTGTGTATATATATATATATATATATATATATATATATATATATATATATATATATATATATATATATATATATATATATATATATATATATATATATATATATATATATATATACATATATCTATATATATATATATATATATCTTATATATATATATATTATATATATATAATATATATATATATATATATATATATATATATATATATATATGCTGTGTGTACGTAGGTAACCTAATTGAGATGAAGTGAAGGAATCTTATCTATATACAACCTGCTCAACACAGTTCCAAAGAAAAAGAGTAATTTGACCAATAACAAACTTTTAAAAAGTTGGGAAATCCCAATAACAAAAATTAAAGAAAGTTAAACAAAGCAATTCGGACACGAGGACGAGGCTGCAGACAATTAAAAACAGCAACCGCGAGAGCTCTGAAGAAAAGGAAACAGCAGCAGCGCCAACGTCTCATAAACAGTAAGTGAGATTCGTCGTCGTTCTGAGAAAGAACAAAGGAACTCGGCGTAAATAATGGGCCACTTACTAGGCAGGGGCAGTATCTTAGGGATCAAAGCTACCTCTGACAAACTACGCCCTTTCCCATTGTGACAACGATCATGTGGAAGTTTACCGCGCTGAAATTTGTCGGGAGTCGAAGAGAGCAAGAGGGTGAAAATGACTAATATGCAATAAGTTGTTTGTTAAACAAACTGTACACAAAAAACGGGTTGTCAGACTTCACAATGTATCAGAGTTGTAAACAGAACTCAAGGAGAAGCAGGGTTCACAGAGTGGGCACGTTTGTTGATATAGGAGGTTAGGAAGAATAATCACTGCAAGCTTTGGGGTTAGAAGGTTACAAAAGCAAAATAAAAATTAATATATTAAGCCAAAAGTGCGGATAAATAAGATAGGTATTGTAGAGTGAATGAAAATAGAATGTGTTAGAAATCTTGGGGTAAATCTTAATTGATATGTTGGCCAAGGGAAGTTGGTCTGTCGTAATCATCATTGTCAACGCCGCGTGACGCAAAACAAATGCAGAGAGGAAGGTTGATGAGCAAATGGACCTTATAGTAAGAAACATTATGCAAGAAAATTCAGCCAAACAGCAATGGATCGTAATTTTGAAGAGCTATGGATGATGAAGGAACGATGAAGGCTGGGAAAACGGGCAGAGCTGATAATGCAAAAGAGGAGAGATGTAAAATTAATTTCAAAATGCTTGTCGAGTGGCCCATGAGGATGTAAGATCAATGATAACAAACGGAAAGGTGCCAGAAGTTCAGGGGACTAAAACTGAGATGCTGCAAGTATAGTGGTGAAAGTATAATAGGGTGACTGACCAGGATGCGTGTGGTACATCTGGCTTAGGGACAGGTTCCGGACTATACGATAGAAAGGAACTTTGAACTTCAAAAATGACACATGGAGTACTAGCAACAATGAACCGCCTGCATGAACGATCCTGACTATAAAAAATTTAGAAAAGAACCTTTAAAAAAAGAAAAAAACTTTTAAGGCTACTAAATAAAAAATAAATCTTTGGTAGTGATAAATACTCTGATTAAAAGGTAAAGTTGATAGAGGTGACTGTAAGATTTATAAACTATAGTTAGTAACCTAAGGAAAGATTACGGTAAGATAGTGACAGAAAATAAGAAAAATGGCAGTCAAAAAAACTAAGACACGTTGTGTCGAACTACAGGGATAAAGATATATGTGACATATATGGATCTAGAAAAACTTGAGTGATGCTCTCGTGACAATTCAGTACCTTTATAGCAACAATAACATAACTGCAGTTAAATAAAAGCTAATACTATGGATAAAATGACCTTTCCTTGATGTTTTATGCAACGTGACAAGATGTTGTTGAAACAGGTGCCTTCAATTTGCACTTGAAATTTAAAAAATTCTTTATCACGGTTATACGTTTTCTAAAACTTCTGTTTCTTTTAGCTTTACCATTTATCTATTACCATTACGCTGTGTGGGCAATATTCAAGTGCTGATAAATCACATACTGACTGACCAAATGAATTAGTGAATAAATAATGAATAAATGAATAAATCAATACAGTTGTACAGCGAACATTCATAGACACACAACACTAACCTAAATACCAGGACGTGAAAAATACGTCATAAATAAACGAATAAATATTCGCCTTTAATATACAAAACAATGTCACTGACCTCACCATAAATCAGTGTTGTTCATGACCTTCCACACAACATGCACTTGGACGCGATTTTTTCATGGGCAGAGAGAGAGAGAGAGAGAGAGAGAGAGTACAGAAAATCTGACAAAGGAAAAAAGTACAGTTTTGAGAGAGAGAGAGAGAGGAGAGAGAGAGAGAGAGAGAGAGAGAGAGAGAGAAGCAGTACACACGCACTGCAATCTCTCAGTGTTTATGAATGAATATTGCGTATGTAGTATGTGGAAAAAAATATGAATGACACAGTTGTAAACAAACCGTAGCGTTATCATTCGTGTACTACATACCACCCGTCACCCTGAGAAAAAAAAACAAGAACGTTTAACAAAGTGTACTTAAAATAATAGAGATTGCTCATAGCGGTTTCATTCACATTTACCAAAACGCAATTAAAATAAAAACGCTTGTAATACTACCATTATTATAAGGGTATACATTAGGCTACTTTTCCATGTCAAAAGAAAAACAACTATACTAATAGTATTATAAGGGCTCACATTAAACCACTTTTTCATAAAAATGATATACTGCCAATTTAAGGGTATACATTAAACCACTTTTTCATAAAAATGAAAATAGTTATTATACTACCATTATAAAGAAACAATTAAACCACTTTTTCTTCTTGAAGCAATTTCACAAGAAATTTGAATATTTTTACTTATTCTGGTGTACTCCGGCTAAATTCATTTATTTTAAAACTTCCACAAGTTTAATATGAACTCAATTCCAAGAAAAAAACAACAACAGTACATTAAACCACTTTTCCCTCTTGAAGCAGTCACAAGAAATTTAAATATTTTCTACGTATTTCGGTTTACTCCGTCTAAATTCGCGTCCTTTCCAGCCTCTAGAAGTTATAAATCAACAAAATATTTAAACATAAACCTGTCAACGACGACTGTGAAACTTAATGCATCCAGGCACATATAACTAAGAAGTAATAATCAGTGTAACTGATAATTATGCAAATTCTCCACCTAGATCGTTCTGCGTAGTTAGGAAAATACCTACTACGGTTCTCATGATGCCCTCTGAGCGTTTGGGAATTTTCTTCCGTATAGAGGGTCATCTGAATAAGCAAAACAAGTCCATTAATAAGAGGAAAACTAGAAAAAAAAAGACCCTGATTTACGGGGCATAATCTAAGCACTGTGACCCCCAAGGTCCTTCAGCGTGGAAACCCCAGAATAATACTACACGAGAATATTTACCTTATTCATTTTCTTTTATTTCAATTTATTTTTAAGTCAGCGTACGGCAGGCGTCTAGAGCATGCGCAGTAGGACTCCTTATAAGAGAGGGAGAGTGTTTGTGTCTCAGTTGGAACCAAAACATTCTGTACAAGAATTAAAATTTAAAATATGGTTATTCACATAGAAATGTGAAATCTTCTAGATTTTAGCTTTTACCCTCATTCTTGCCATTCGATTTGCATAGATTGCAATGAATATATATAGAATTTTGGCGTTAGGCCAAGGCACTGGAACCCAAGACGAGGTCACTCAGCGCTGAAGCGGAAATTGAGAGTAAAAAGGTCTGAAAGGTCACTATGAATCAACTGTTTGGAGAGGGTTGGGGAAAGTAAGAAGGGAGAAAGGGAATATCAATGGAGGTACAGCCAAAGGAAAGGGGTCGCAGCTAGGGGTCCAATGAAGGGACGCTGCAAAGAGCCCTAACTAATGCCCACAGTGCACCGCTTTATGAATGACAAGCTCCACCATAAAATAAAAAATTAATAGGATCTCGATACAGAAATCATCGAAAGAAACCAGGTTAATATTCTCTCCTAACTCCGAGCCATTTCTGGCGTTATCGTAAAAAAATAAAATAAAAATTAATAGGATCTCGATACAGAAATCATCGAAAGAAACCATGCTAATATTCTTTCCTCACTCCGAGCCATAACAAGAAATCATAATGACATCTGCATACAAAATTTCCCACAATATGCCACGCGAACGCGTCGTAAAATATTGTAATTCTGCAACAACGTGTTAACCCAAAAGTTATTCTGTAAAACAACGAGTGTGCGGTTCGCTATAGACGGCCACTTTTAATACGGAGAGAAGCATCGTCTTCCAAGAAACGAGAGAGAGAGAGAGAGAGAGAGAGAGAGAGAGAGAGAGAGAGAGAGAGAGAGTCAATACGAAGTGGTAAAATGGTTAACATCGAAGACAAGAGGTGGCCGAGGGTTTTGAGGTGGGTAGATAATGCGGAGAGAACGGAGGACGATGTCTCGGTAAGCACATACGAAGCAGATAATGAGTACTATTAGGCAACGTCGGGTTTGGTCTGTGCTTGGATGGGTAACCAGCAAGAAAAAAAAACAGACGCCATCGACACACGAGGCCCTTTGAACCTCGAAGCGACAACCCAATGGGGCTAGCAAGCTCACCTTATGTGTAAAATACTAACCATTAACTCTCATGACATTCAAGTGATTGCATCTGGGAAACAGAGGTCAATATGATAAGCAAGAGAGAGAGAGAGAGAGAGAGAGAGAGAGAGAGAGAGAGAGAGAGAGAGAGAGAGAAACAAGGTCCCTCATGCACACTTCCACAGCAGCGTAGTACTTGCGAAGGTCATCTGGAACATCACCCAGATATTCTCTCTCTCTCATCTCTCTCTCTCTCTCTCTCTCTCTCTACTGTTTACCACGGAGAAGTCCCAAGCACTGGAAGACTTGGGTCTATGATAAATCCAGTCAGTCAGTCAGTCCAGAATTCTGTCCGAATTCAAGTCCCTTTCAGCAACTTGAACCTATAAGTTCACAGGTCGACCTGAACTCTAGATAGATTAAATATAGAAAAACTAATTGGCTTTGCTTCTATCGAAGAGTTACAGGATGTCTCAAAGACTTGTCAGTCCATCCTTAGAGGAGACATCGTGTGCTCACTTATCAGTGCATTCACAGTGTCCTAATGACTTTGTCTAGCTTTCTTTTCAACTCTTCCACAATTACCTATCAGTTAACTTGACGAGTAAGGGTTATTCGTGTCATAAACGCTTTGATATTTCCCTAAATGTCAGAACAACAAAACACGAGCTGGAATGGAATACAGAATTAAGGCCAAAGGCCAAGCGCTGGGACCTAAGACGTCAATCAGCACTGAAAGGGAAACAGAGAAGAGCGTGTTTGAAAGGTGTGACAGGAGGAAAGCCTCGCAGTTGCATTTTGAAGCAATTGTTAGAGATGGTCAATGAAAGTCAGGTGGATGAAAGAGAATATGAACGGAGGTACAGTAAAAGGAATGAAAGGGGTTGCAGCTAGGGGCCGAAGGGACGCCGCAAAGTAATGCCAACAGAGCACCAACTGAAGAACGTGAACGACACTAACCCCAGACGGGGAATAAAATATAAGATTCATTATAAGCTTAACTCTAAAGCACATAATACCAAAAACCTCTGGCTGAGCAATTTAGTTAATATTAATGTTCCACTATCTACCAAACAACACTAATTATCAAAAGTAATTTCCTTCAAAAAATAACCAGAACAATTCGTAATTATATACAGCTAACATTAACACTATTCTTATAAGCTCGCTTATAACAATAATTATTTTCTCCCTGCCAACATTCGGGTATTGTGTCCTGCCACTTTTTTTTTCTTCTTTTTTTTACATAATTCTTGGCTTCTTAGCACCATCTGTTTTCCCTTATCTAAAACCGACGACTTATAAGCTCATATTTGCTCATATTTGTCAACACTAAACTTCAACTCATCCCTGTCCACTCGTGCATCTCACTCCAAGTCCTCGAGAGAGAGAGAGAGAGAGAGAGAGAGAGAGAGAGAGAGAGAGAGAGATTGAAACAAGCACTGGCGAGAGAGAGAGAGATTAAAATGTGCTGTCTGAAAAATATCGAATTTTCTCTAACGAGAGAGAGAGAGAGAGAGAGAGAGAGAGAGAGAGAGAGAGAGAGAGAGAGAGAGAGATGGATAATTGAAACAAGTACTGGCTATAAATATCGAATTTTCTCTCATGAGAGAGAGAGAGAGAGAGAGAGATGAATAATTGAAACAAGTACTGGCTATAAATATCGAATTTTCTTTCTCTCTCTCTCGAGAGAGAGAGAGAGAGAGAGCGAGAGAGAGAGAGAGAGAAACGAAGATGAGAGAGGAGAGCGATAGAGAGGAGCGAGCGAGAGAGAGAGAGAGAGAGAGAAAGAGAGACGAGAGGGAGAGAGAGAGAGAGCGTGAGAGAGAGGAGACAGAGAGAGAGAGAGAGAGAGAGAATTGAGTGAGGAGAGAGAGAGTTGAGAGAGAGAAGAATTGGCTAGAGAGAGAGAGAGAGGAGAGAAGAGAGAGAGAGAGAGAGAGAGAGAGAGAGAGAGAGAGAGAGAGAGAGAGATGGATAATTAAAACAAGTACTGGCTATAAATACCGAATTTTCTCTCACGAGAGAGAGAGAGAGGAGAGAGAGAGAATATCACAATCTGCTCAAACAGAGCTGTTTGTTTATTTGTAGTTTCTCCAGCAGACAAGAGAGGCTTCCTGGCGCGCACACACACACACACACACACACAGATGGCGCCAGATGGCGAACACATGCCTTGGCTGTTTATAAGAAAATTATTATACTCTTAAACAATAATAATAATTATTATTATTGTTATTAAAAAATATATCTGCATCACCAGAGTTACATTCATGATAAACGTTTCTCTATATTTGAAATAATTTCTTTTTCTGAAGTTAGACAGGTCACGTAATAATAATCCTCCTATATTTCATTAAATGTATTTATTCCTTCGCTTTCGTGAAATTATGTAGGATAATCATTACATTATTAGGAATTGTTAGGAAAAAGACTTTAATAATAGATTTAAAGCTACTAATGAAGTCGTAATTTTTAATGTAACATGTTAACGATAGGGTCTTCTACCTCAATATATTATTATTATTATTATTATTATTATTATTATTATTATTATTATTATTATTATTATTACGGAGATATGAATGCGACAGTGAAAGGGTAAAGTCTAGAATTTATAACTTTGAAAATCACAGGAGTCGGTTTATAATACCCACATTTAAAATAAAAAAATTGTGCTGGAATACTTGGGCACGGATACCCGCTGGAAGGCGCAGTAACTATGCCAACCTTCCATATACACACTGAATACAGCTGGAATTGACAGGAGACAGTATGACTGGAATCACTCAGAATTATTCCAGTACAAGCACAGCTGGAATTGACAGATGACAGCAGGACTGGAATCACTCAGAATTATTCCAGTACAAGCACAGATGGAATCGACAGATGACAGAAGGACTGGAATCACTCAGAATTTTTCTAGTACACACACACAGTTGGAATTGACAGAAGACAGTAGGTCTGGAATCACTCAGGATTATTCCAGTACACACACACAGAGCTGGAATCGACCGAAAACAGTAAGACTGGAATCACCCAGAATTATTCCAGTACACACACACACACATGCACGCAGCTGGAATCGACAGAAGACGGAAGGACTGGAATCACTCAGAATGATTCCAGTATATACACACAGAGCTGGATTCGACAGAGGACAGTAGGGACGGAATCTCTGCCAGAATTACTCCAGTTCAGAATGTGATGTCGGAAATACCTGAGAGAGAGAGAGAGAGAGAGAGAGAGAGAGAGAGAGAGAGAGAGAGAGAGAGAGAGGCTACTAGCCAGGTGAAGGCCAAGTTTTGTAATACGAATGTGGAAAGGACATTAACAAATAAAAGTTCGTCCAAATTAACCACCAAGAAATAATAATAATAATAATAATAATAATAATAATAATAATAATAATAATAATAATAATAATAATAATAATAATAATAATAATAATAAGAATATTATTATTATTATTATTATTATTATTATTATTATTATTATTATTATTATTATTATTATTATTATTATTATTAGAAAGTCTATTAGCACTAAAACATGGTTAAGTTAGATAAATACAGATTATTCGATTCTCCAAGTACACCTAACTTTAAATACACTAAGTATATTATACATAGTAAGCAACCAACAATAAACGTTAAACCAAAGTGAAATCTATTCAACCACAGCAACAAACACAGAAGCCACCAATGACAAGAGAGCCACAGAAACAAAAAACAAAACATAAAGGAGATAACGACAAATCCTCGCATAAAAGTAGAGTATAACCTCCGCGAAATCCCTGTCATAAATCATCGGGGCTTCGTAGTAGTAAGTCCTTAGCCAGGCAATCCAATTTGAATTCAGATTCAAATTCAACGAGTTCTCCAGCTCCTTTTTTTTTTAATTTCTCCTACTGCAACACTGCTGACTACTCTCGAGAGGGCACAGTGCCAATGGTTTATCGTTTAAAGTGAGTGGTACGCCAAATTGAGTAATATACCGATTGTGCAACCAGTGTAACTACTGTGAATCCGAGACTTTCACTCCTCCATGCTTTATGCGTTCTGTCTCCCTCCAGTTGGACCTTTCACGTGTGTTGTGTGTTTATACAGATTCTATGTGAAGCCGGGTTTAAGTTCATTTTTTAACAGATGTCCATTGCAATTAGGAGGGAAAAAGAGGTTCACTTTCGCGCGTGCTGTGAAGAGGTTTAAATTGAACTTTTTAAACCTGTCCAATTAAGGAAGAAAAGCTCCTTTTCACGTTTGCTATGTAGAGGTTTAAATTCAATTTTTAAACCTGTCATATTAGGGAAAGAAAGTTCCCTTTCACGTGTTTTGTGTAGAGGTTTAAAATCACTTCTTAAAACTGTCAAATTAGGGGATAAAGTTCCTTTTCACATGTGCTGTGTAGAGGTCTACATTCAATTCTAAAAATTCTCCAATTAAGGGGAAAAAAAAAAGTTACCTCTTTCGTGTGTTGTGAAAATATTTAAATTCACCTTTTAAACCTGTCCAATAAGGAGGAAAAAGTTCCTTTTCACGTGTCCTGTGTAGAGGATTAAATAGACTTTTTAAAACTATCCAATAAGGGAGAAAGGTTCTCTCTCACATTTGTTGTGTAGAAGATTAAATTGACATTTTAAAACTGTCCAAGTAAGGAAAACAGTTCCCTCTTACGTGTGCTGTGTAAAGGCTTAAATTGAACTTTTTAAACCTGTCCAATTAAGAAAAAAGGTTCCCTCTCACGTGTTCTGAATTCTCTTCCACGTGGGCTGTGTGGAGGTTTAAAATCACCACTTAAAATTTTTCAATTAAGGAATAAAGTTCACTTTCACGTGTGCTGTGAGAGGTTTAAAATATTTTTTTAAACCTGTCCCCTTTCACATGTGCTGTGTAGAGGTTTAAATTGAACTTTTTAAAACCGTCCAATTAAGTAAAAAAGTTCCCATCACGTGTGCTGTGTAAAGGATTAAATTGAACTTTTTAAAACTGTCCAATTAGGGGGGAAAGTTCCCTCTTACGTGTGGTGTGTATTTTATCCAGATTCTACATAAAACGAGGCTTAAATTCATCTTTTAAAGCTCTACAATTAGGGGAAAAAACTCCTGTATTTTACTTTGAAGATGACTGGAATTCAAACTTTATGCCAAAAGTCAAGCGCTGGGACCTATATGAGGTCATTCAACACTAAACAGGAAACTGAGAGTTAAGGTTTGACAGGTGTAACAGGAGGAAAACCACGCAGATGCACCATGAAACAATTTAGGAGAGGGTTGAGGAAAGTAAGATGGAAGAGAATATGAACGGAGGTACAGTAAAAGGGATGGAAAGGATTGCAGCTTGGGACCGAAGGACAGCTGTAAAGTACCTGAAGAAATGCCTACAGTGCACCCCCACCCAATACTTTTTAGAGGGAGATTCAGATGTTTTTCTTAAAATTGATCAATCGGGAAAAAAGTAATTCCTTTGTTTGTATGCTTTGATTTAATTAACAGATTGTCAGGTACAAGAGACAACAACACGAGAGAGAGAGAGAGAGAGAGAGAGAGAGAGAGAGAGAGAGAGAGAGAGAGAGAGAGAGATTATGAGTCAGTATTTCCTTCCACTTTTCAAAAAGGGTATACGACCTGACCCCGTCTCCAACAGCTGTTGCGAGGCACTCACAGGGTGTATTTGGTCAACTTTGGTCAGTAGCCAAGACCAATGCATATTCCGACCCTGTGTCGACCTGTTCTATCAAGAATTATTGTTAATAATAAACTTTTGAGAGCCAAAGAACGGGGTTGCAATTTTGCAAAAGGAAAATTAAATCATGTAGGCCAGGTCGGGTCGACAGTTTCATTGCATTTTTACTGCAATCCAAATTTGGGTCGACATAACTAGATAATAAAATGATAAGACTCTCGGGAGAAAACTCCAGGATTTTTCTTCGTAAAATGGCTAAGAATTTGCTTTATAAAGTTCGCAGTTGCACAAAAAAAAATAAATCGAGTCTTCTGTATACAGTTTATAATCAAGGCCTACGAATATAGATCTATCTGTCGGTGGTCTCGGTATAATTCTGTTATGGGCCGCGACCCTCGAAATTCTCAGTCTGGCACGAGATTGTGTCTGACTTCATTACGAGTAGCCTAAATTCTCTATACTATAGTCTACTGTAGTCGGTCCAGATATTCTTCGTCAGCTTTCGAATTTCAGGTTGAAACGAACTGCAAACATTTCGATTTCTTTTTCTTATTTTACCTCCGACTAAATAGAAGAAGAATAGTATAGAAATTATCATTTTGGCCAAAGACAAAGCTCTGGGACCTATGAGGCCATTCAGCACTGAAAGGGAAATTGAGAGTAGAAAGGTTTGAAATGTGGAACAGGAGGAAAACCTCAAAGCAGTTGCACTATGAATCAACTGTTAAGAGAGGGTGGAAAGTGAGATGATGGAAGAAAGAGAATATGAATGGAGGTATAGTGAAAGAAAGGGAAGGAGTTGCAGCTAGGGGCCGAAGGGACGCTGCAAAGAACTTCAAGTAATGCCTACAGTACACAGCATGAGGTGCACTGACGGCACTACCCCCTATAGGGGGTTAGACGTAACTTGTGCATCCCATCGGCGATGCCTTCCTTCAAATGAGTACTTTCTTTGACCAGACCAGATAATCTTTGGCATCCTTCGCATTTCATATCAGAATGGCTAGCCTGCTGATATAAACAGCAATGATTATTTTACAGTTTTTTAAGTTTCTGACAAGCGTATATATACGCTGCACTACCCAGAACACCTTTAAAATCTAACAGCCCTCGAGTGAATATGACCCAGCTAGAAATTTATACAGCTAAATCAACGACGAGACAGCGGTTAACCCATTCAAAGGAGAAATGTAGAGCAGAACAAATATAAAAAAAAATAATAAAAAGACAATGCAGACGCCCATAAAGGAACGCTTAAATACGAAGAGATATTACCCCTGATGCCGCAACAGGCTAAAAAAAAAAAAAAAAAAAATGATCACTATTACAGAATAGTGATGCAAACTGGGGGGTCCACACACGCACACAAACAGGGTAGATAACTTAAGATGACTTGGAAACTTCATAAATCACCTTTTTATTTCCTCAGATTAATGGGGATGTTGAGCAGCAAGCAGCGTCACCAGTACAGTCACCAGTTACACTATAAAGCTTGGAAATGCACAGGAACGTCGTAAATATCAAATTCAGGCCAAAGGGTCATCCGTCGCTCAAAGGGGAAATTATTGAGAGTAAGAAGGCTTTAAATAATATAATTGTTAGGACAGGGTTGAGGAAAGCTAGATGGGCGACTATGACGGACCCACAGTCAAAGGAGTTTGTTTGTTTGTTTGTATGGTGTTTTTACGTTGCATGGAACCAGTGGTTATTCAGCAACGGGACCAACGGCTTTACGTGACTTCCGAACCGCGTCGAGAGTGAACTTCTGTCACCAGAAATACGCATCTCTGGCCCCTCAATGGAATGCCCGAGAATTGAACTCTCGACCATCGAGTCAAGGGAGTGAAATGGGGTTGCAGCTAGGGGCCGAAGGGATGCAGCTGCATATATAGAACCTAAAGTAATGACCACCGTGCGCCACGTCATGCGCACTGATAGCACTACTACTACTACCCCCTTACGGAGATGATACATAGGATAACGGAGCCATGAACGACTTACGGAGCCATGGACTATTTGAAAAATATTGTGGTGTAACCCATTTGGGTAAAATAAAAATGAATAAATTAAAAATGTTCTATGTACGCATCTAAAAATAAACAATATTCTTTACAAAACAGGGGAAAATGTGGACATTGTAAGCAATAAGTGATAGATATTCTAATGAATAAAATTTATCCAATAGAACATTCTATCCTGTTACGGTGTAATTCAAAAGAATTCGCAGTTCAGAGGGTAAATATTGCCCATATACAAGCTCAGGTAAAAGAAGAGAGAGAGAGAGAGAGAGAGAGAGAGAGAGAGAGAGAGAGAGAGAGAGAGTACCCTTCTATTGCAACATATAAGTCTTATTGCATTTAACATTAATGGAATTCGTAGACGAATCCCGCGGACAAAATAAATTTAAATAAATTCTTTTACTGTAAGAGAGAGAGAGAGAGAGAGAGAGAGAGAGAGAGAGAGAGAGAGAGAGAGAGAACTCTTCTATTACAATATACAAGACTTTTTGTATTTAACATTAATGGAATTCGCAGACGAATCCCGCGGACAAAAAAATTAAATAAATTCTTTCACTGTGAGAGAGAGAGAGAGAGAGAAGGACATTGTGCGTATTCCATTCAAGAAAACCCAATCAAGTGTATATATAGGCCTTATGCCAGCACAAGCTTTTGATCCTGGTGCAGACCTAACGATGAAATAACCCCCCCCCCCCCCCCCCCATTCCCTTCTCTCCTTACTTTCACATCTCGACACTGTATCGTTGATATTATGACACTGTACCTTCCATGGTTTCGCTAACTCGGGGAGTAAGCCTACAAACTACTATTTTTGCTCTTGTTGGGGAGGGTAGGTAAGGTCAATGGAAGAGCCTATAAAGGTCTGAAAAAGGTGTTTTGCGTTGAGTTAAGATATAGGAATTTTAGGATTAATTTATTAGAAGGAAATTGCAAAAAATAATGTGCATGTTAAATAATAGAGAACAATTATTTCTAATAAAATACAGCGTATTTCTTTTAATCATCGTTGGTGAAACAAGGCTCTACTTGACCGTAGATTTTAGCACGTATTAACTCGCGTTAAACGCTAGGAATATAATGTTTACAACGAGGAGGAAAATCTTGCATGCATTCCAAGTAAGCTGGAGGTCGGATCAACCCTTGTTTGTATTTCCTCTGCGTAACGCCGGCCTATTATAAGCCAACAAAAGTAATATACCTTCTAGAGAAGTTATCGAGCTGCCCAGCTACGTAATGGCTATATAAATCTCGAGTAATAACAATCCCTTTAGAGGGTAAACAGATACCCTGACCGGACTTTCTATTCTATTCAATTCTTATTCCGTCTTCCCGACGACTGCCTCTCGATAACACCATTTCCCGCTGGGTATCAGATGTACCCAGTCAACTGATCGGCTACGTTACTTTCAGAGCCAGGAAGGTTATACTCTTGAAAGGTACTTTCTTCTTCTTCTTCTTCTTCTTCTTCAGCAGACGAGTAAAATTGCGCGTACACCCTACGCCCGAATATTGGCGCCATCACCGCCAGCCCGACGTCCGTTCAACGTACCCTACAGCCAGTGTTTGTGACTCTCAGACTCGACTCTGCCCCCTAGCCTGCCCACCTATGTACATACAGCCTGACCTCTTCTTCCTCCACCTCCTCCTCCTCCTCCTCTTGGATACGTTACGTACGAGACGGCTGCATGAGTACGGAATATCCACCTCTCTCTCTCTCTCCCTCAAATCCTTAATTCTTCTAATTTGCTACTTACAAATTCCTCTTTCCTCCTCCCTCTTCTTTGGGAATTATAGTTCCCGAGGACTTGGTGAATCTCTCTTCTCTCTCTCTCTCTCTCTCAAAAACAGTCACAGAAAAACACTGGGATTTGAAGATATCTCTCTCTCTCTCTCTCTCTCTTTCACACACACACACCACATACCACACACATACACCAAAAAACACTGAGATTTAAACGCTTTGCAGAATTATTTTATAAATATTTATACGCCATTACCGACCAGATATTCCCTCTTCAAATTTGTCCTCGCTAGTTTAGGAAATCGTTAAGTTAATTTTATAAATCATAAAGGCAATTAACTCTAATTATTGACAACTGTATACTCTGAATATCAAATGCAATAAACTAACTATATACGCCCAATAAACATTTAAAAGTAATTCATGATAGTTACTAAATATCCATGAAAATACGCAAATATACGTAAATAAGTGTTTATGCGTAAGTATGCATATATATTAACTTATACTGGATATAATATCTATAAAATCGCATACTCTATATATCTATATAACAGTATGCTGTATATATTTATATAACCGGTATATATCTATAACAGTATACAGTACATAATACCTATATAATCGTATACTGTATCTATATAAGCTTATGTGCATACATGAACACTAGAACGCACAGAAACAAGACCAATGGATAAAATGTCAAAATTCAGAATGAAAATTTGGACTTAGTATAAATGTGCTGCCTCATTTTCCCTCTGCTTTCATCATCTGCTTCAAGATCAGTCAACCCTTCTTCGTCTAATCTCTCCTTTTATCTCATTTTATCCCTTTATTCTGAATAACCAACCCCTTTCCCTAACCTCACCTAACCCCTTAACCTTCCAGATCCCCCAACACCTCAACAGAAAATATCTTCTTTACCTATCCTGGGCCAATACACTAATCATAAATAGTTTTGCTTTATAATAATGTCTTTCTTGTCCAAGTTCTAATTCCTTGGAAAAAATATTGCCCATGTGGAGGAATGTCTTTCTTGTCCAAGTTCTAACTCCTTGAAAAAAAATATTGCACATGGGGAGGAATGTCTCTTGTCCAAGTTCTAATTCTTGGAAAAAAAATATTGCGCTTAGAGGGAAAATATGTTTTTTATCCAAATTCTAATTCCTTAAAAAAAGTTGCACTTGGGGGAAATATTTTTTTTATTTTTTTTATTCGAGTTTTTTAATTCCTTGGAAATAAACTAAAATAAAAAAATGGTACACGAGGCGGGGGGAGATGACCGTTTTTTTTAAAGCTCTAATTCCTTGGGGAAAAAAAGTTCTAATCCTTGGGGGAAAAAAAGTTCTAATTCCTGGGGGGAGAAAAGTTCTAATTCCTTGGGGGAAAAAAGTTCTAATTCCACGGGGGAAAAGTCTAATTCCTGGGGGAACGAAAAAACGAAAAGTTCTAATTCTTGGGGGGAGTTCTTAATTCCTTAGGGGTTCTAATTCCTTGAAAAAGTTCTAATTCCTTGGGGGAAAAAGTTCTAATTCCTGGGGGGAAAAAGTTCTAATTCCTTGGGGGAAAAAAGTTCTAATTCCTTGGGGGGGGGGAAAGTTCTAATTCCTTGAGTTCCAATTGAAAAAGTTCTAATTCCTTGGGGGGAAAAGTTCCAATTCCTTGGGGGGGAAATTCTGATTCCTGGGGGAAAAGTTCTAATTCCTTGAAAAAGTTAATTCCCTTGGGGGGAAAAGTTCCTAATTCCTGAAAAAGTTCTATTCCTTGGGAAAAAAGTTCTAATTAAAAAACTAATTCTTGAAAAAGTTTCTAATAAAAATTAATTCCTTGAAAAAAGTTCACCTTGGAAAAAAGCTAATTCTAAAAATTCAATTCCTTGGGGGAAAAAAGTTCTAATTCCTTGAGAAAAGTCTAATTCCTTGGAAAATCTAATTCCTTGGGGGAGTCCTAATTCCAGTAAAGTTCTAATTCTTGGAAGTTCTAATTCCCTGCAAAAATAAATTAACTGAGGAAAAAAGGTCTAATTCATTGGAAATAAAAAAAGTTACACTGGGGGAAAAAATTCTCATTTCTTGGAAATAATAGTAATAAAAAAAAAAAAGCTTAATCTGGAATCCTCCCAAAATAAAACTCAAAAACCGACCTGTTCAAACGTAAACACATTCCTGGTCGGGTTACCTCATCGACCTTCATAAAAAAAAAAAGAAAAAAAATCCACGCGAGAGGAGAGAACCACATTGCATTCTCAAGGTCAGTCCGTTGACCCGAGGGCTGAGAGAGAGAGAGAGAGAGAGAGAGAGAGAGAGAGAGAGAGAGAGAGAGAGTCTGGCGCTTCCAGCGAGAGAAAGAGAGACAGATAGAGGCAGTTAGTCTGCCGCATCTTGAGAGAGAGAAAATAAAATATACTTTAGGACTCAGCTACACACGGAAACACAGCGGTCAAGCTACTTAGCAATATAATGGCAAACACGAACTGACACACACCTATTCACAAACATACACAAATATACACATATCTAAGTGTGGCCCACAAAAGGATGCAATAAATCCTACAAGTTTATTTACGATACTGTTTGTACAATAACCGATATACTGCGCTCTAGGGACAACGCATCTGAAAGTTTGGCAAATTTGGTCACAATACTAAAACCTTCTGCAAACAAACAGCTGTTAGCTGGAATCACATGTCGTAAGTATAGACTGAAACCTTCTGTAAACAAACAGCTGTTCGCTGGAGTCACATTCCCTTGAGTCGTAATTATTATAAGAATATTGCCTGTTAGATCGTATCATTGCTTTCACTGCTGTGCTAAAAGCATGTCTTGAGTCTCTCAACCGTGAACTTCAATTTTTTGATAAGATTCACCATCGAGCATGCGCTCTTGAACTGTGAAAGTACCGAGGATCGTACGTGCTATTCCTGGAAACATTAGAATTAAGTGTTTGATATTTTAGCTTTTCTTATGTGGATTTATCGTCTCCTGCAAATAAATCCTATTTATTTCTGGAGGATTAACGCCATAATCCTGGGATTATAAACCTAAATCTTCTTCTTACCCACTTATCCCTATATTCTACGAGTACTGAAAACAGTATACGAGCCCGCAAACAGTCCTTTAAGAGCCACAGCCCACGAATACTGGGGAGGTCTTACGAGCACTGTAACAGTCTAAGAGTAGACTGAAAACGTCTACGAATTACCAAAAACGGGCTACGAGCGCTGGTAAAACGTCTCCGAGTAGGACTGACAGTCTAGAATCCGAACAAAACTACGAGCTTGTAAATCAAGTCTGGAGTATCTTGAAAACAGTCTCGAATACCCGAACACGGTATACGAGCGCTGTAGTCCTCCGAGTATTACTGGACAAGCCTACGAATACCGAAACGCGGTCTACGATCGCTGAAAACAGTCTACGTAGTTTTTTTACTGGAAACAGCATTAACGAAAACCGAACATGGTCTTACGACGCGCCTTGTGTTGTAAAACAGTCTCCGACGTAGTACTGAAAAAACAGCATACGAATAACCGGAACAACTGTTCTACGAGGCACTGTAAACAGTCATACGAAGTGAGTACTGGAAAAGCAAGCCTACGAATACCGACACGGTCTCGAGCGCTGTAAACAGTCGTACGAGTAATACTGAAAACAGCCTTACGAATACCGAACACGGTCTACGAGCGCTGTAAAAAGTCTACGAGTAGTACTGAAAACAGCCTACAAATACCGAACACGGTCTACAAGCGCTGTAAACAGTCTACGAGTAGTACTGAAAACAGCCTACAAATACCGAAACACGGTCTACGAGCGCTGTAAACAGTCTACGAGTAGTACTGAAAAACAGCCTACGAATACCGAACACGGTCTACCGAGCGCTGTAAACAGTCTACTTGTAGTACTGAAAACAGTCTACGAATACCGAAGACAATATGAGAATTGAAAACAAACTATGACTACCGAATAACTCCAGACAGATTTGATACGAGAGAGAGAGAGAGAGAGAGAGAGAGAGAGAGAGAGAGAGAGAGAGAGAGAGAGAGAAAATCTGAGCAAAGACTAATTGAATTGAGATGGGAGGGGGGCTTCCGGTCCTACCCAAGACTTGGGTAACTTCCCGATCATCAACATTGGCGAAGGCGCGTAGCCACCAATTAGTCCTAATCTAATCTGCCTAGAGCTGTCATGTATCCATACGTTAATTAATCTAGCTGCCTGGGATGACACAAAAACCTCAACAGACGGGTCATTAGGGACGATAAATGACCCCCTTCTCTCTCTCTCTCTCTCTCATGCGCAGTAGTCACACATCTTCGTTTAAATGCGTCTAAAAACTAGATTTAAGTTTTACGTCTTTCGATGGACTTCGGTAATTAATTGTTGATGTTTTGTTCCCCTTGCGTAACATATAGCCTACTTTACTAGACTTTAATTTGCACGACTTTTGTTTCTGATTATCGATGCTGGGACAGATCGCTCCATTTTTCTTCTTTGCTTTTTATGACATTCTTCTACAGCAGTTGTGACCCTTGCATCTTCTCATTCATTCTTCCGTCTCCTGTGATTGATCAGCTTACCCCATAGTATACTATTCGCGTGACTATGTTTTCTTCGATATACCCAATTTAGTGGCTTCGAACTGGGTGACGACCTGTGGAGTGCGGTAGTAGATAAAACCAAATGAACACGTGAATATAACCATGTTCTCGAACCTTGGCCTATGTCACAGCTCAATACCATGGCCTTGTCTGAGGATACAGTCTCATTTTACTTTTACTCTTTTTAGAAAGCGTGCTGAACTGACTAATTAGGAAAAAAGTAAGCTACTTGATGGATTAGGAGAATGACACATCCTTCTTTATAAAATATAAAAGCAAGAGAGCAGAGAATAAGAAAATGATAGAAACTTCTATCATTTTCTTATTCTCTGCTCTCTTGCTTTTATATTTCAAATGCATCGTTACGGTCGAATCTCGGTTAATGTGGCAGCCTTGGAGGGCTTCTTTTGTCGAATTGCTTACTTATGGATATTTTTTTAGAGAACTTTACGTGGTATTTTTATTGTTTCATTTACAATTCTCGTGCTCCAGATAAATTTGTCTTGAAAAGCTATATACTAAAACATATCTATGCTTCTATTCTCTCTCAGTCCCATTTTAACGAAATGAAACGGAGGAAATTCTACCCAAATATGTGAGGCCTTGGGAACATCCCCCGTGCCTATACAATCACTTGCGTATGCAACAATATCGCAATGCAATGACCTATCGTACGTGAACCTTCTGTTTGCAAGCACACGATTAGAGGACTGTGCAATGCATACAATAGGTGTTCTGGATAAATCAAGCAACTATACATACAATCACGTGCTTGCAAATCATTGTGATGCCCAGTGGCATCGTGCAGCAACAACCTGTTGCACACAAACCGCCTGCCTGCACAAGCATGATCCAGACAGAGAGAGAGAGAGAGAGAGAGAGAGAGAGAGAGAGAGAGGCACTATCTTCCCCGTGTGCCTTGGCAGAAGTACGAACAGTAGAAGAGTCTCGGACAGTCTGCGTATCAGGGTTCCCAGATTTTGCGGTTTCCCACCAAATTTGGCTGTTTTTTTTTCTAATTTGGTGGGTAAAGATTCACTTTGGCTGGTTAGTGGTTTTTTGGCTGGTTTTCAGAAACTTGCTATTTGAGCTAAACACTGATCCCATTTTTGGGGAATTTGTCCCCAGATTGGGAATTTTTAAAGGTTTTCAGGAAAATCTGGGGAATTTGAATAGGTTTTCAGTGAAAACTTGGTAACATTTAAGCAAAATATGTATAGAATAAAAAAAAAATCACACACATACACCAGACGACCGCAACAAACACAAAAGGTCGAGACCATTAAAGGGGATTAGCGCAGATGCCATTATTTTCTTAAAACCGTTCAAACTATTGAGGAAAAAAAAAAGTAATAAGGTGGTAGATTTGGCATGTTTATTTATTTATTTATTTTCTTTTTTGAGCGGCCTGCCATTTCGTTGTGGATGGATGATTAATGGAAGTGACCATGGGTCACGGTATTAAGAGGATTGTCTGTCACCTCCCTTCATTTGTCAATACAAAGCAAAATAAAAATTATTTTTCCTGTATTCTTATATTAGTTTATATTATGTAACTAAAACTATGATGCTGCTATACAAGCATATATATGATAAAAAAATATGCATTTATAAAGGTAAATATAACGCACATATATTTGGCGGTTATTTGGGCTGGTTTGGATTTCCATTTGGCGGGATTTTGGCTGGTTTTTTGGTAGACTTTGGCTGGTTGGCAGTGCTGTCATCTGGGAACCCTGCTGCGTATCAGTAGGAAATAGGGAGAAACTGGTTCACAAACACGCTCAGAGAATCAGGTGTGAATCCTACCTATGCAGACACCCAGACAGTGCATCCGCAGGTGTGCTAGTGTTGTCATCTAACCCTCAAAATAGAGGCACTCGTTCAAAGAATGACGGAACTTCTGCAAGATCGTTACCAAGACCTATTCGCCTTCTTCCCATGGAAGGAAGAAGAGGCAGACGAAGAAGACGGAAAGGAAGATGAGTTAACAAGCAGGAGGATGAGAAAGAAGATATACACTTGTGTTTCTTCACCAAACTCTGTCCATAAGTCCTTTCTCCTCTTCTAGATCACCAAGCAGATACAGAGGAACAGACCCTCTGCTCCTGCTTGATATAATGGGGTTATCTCCACAGGCAAGATGACCACTGACTTCTTTGGGAAAAACAGAAGCAGGAACATCAATGAAAGATGAGTCACTTGGAATACAAAGGAACGAAAAAAATCTGTCAGGAATCCAGCAAGCCCACATGCAAAGCAGAGGGAGGAGAAAGTTTTAAAAACACCAAAGGTGAATTATCCCCTTTTGAAGACCCCACCAAAAACTCTAGAAAAACTCTTGCCCTTCCCCGCTGCTGCTGAACCAATAAAACAAAATCTTAGGCCTACACTGACGGCAAGGACAAGATGCAGCCAAATACCATATTACGTCCTTCACACATTTCATTGTTCAACCTTCCTGCTCAAAACCATGTTAAACAAAAATATAAAGAACACAAACGCCATACTTGCAATAAAAAAAATGGCAGAAACCTCAACTGTTTGTTACTGCTCAGCATGTGTTAACAGTTAACTTAACCATGGTGGTTTCCCGCGACTAATCTACCTGCTTCCAAGTAATCAACTTGTTACTAAAGGTCTGTGTACACTAATTAACATTGTTTGAACACAAACTTTGAAAAAAAAAAAAAGTCTACAAAATGTTTGCAAACACTTTTTACCGTATATTTGTTTTCCATCCAGAATGGAAAACATTCAGTGTTTATGTATATATACACACATAATTCATATGTATGTATGTTAAATACATACAAATATATACATGTGTATATATAAATACATATATACACGTATACTTAAGTACTTATGGTTGAACTATATAACTATTCCGCGGCGACCTACCCAAACAAAAATTGGCGCACACTACATACTAAATTGGCTAGTATTTGTGAACAAAATGTTAGGTGTGGGTAAAATACCGAATGGCCACCTCTACCGTAGCGCGACCCGCTTCCCGTTAAAATACGACGACTTTGTTTGTTTGATCGGTAAAACTATGATGTATAAACCAGTGTCATCTGGCGTCACACCTAAGGGATCATTGACGAAGTATCAAGCAACTTGATAGCTAACGTCCATTGTAATGAAGGTATACAAGCTTACCACTGACGTCATTCAACTTGCAAGTGTAGGATCCAATTGGAAAAACAACTCTAGGTTTGTGCTTACCGATGTTAAAGAATTTATTAATCACTCAAGGAAACGGTCAAAGATTTCTCCATTAAATGAGAGCCGTTTTTCGAGTGTCAAATGTAGCAGGACGGATCAAAATTCTCGCACTCAACACCTTCAAGAGATACTATTTGCGCGGGTAATTGCTTTGCACGGAACTGTGTAATCATCGTCTTCTTCATATGAATGTTGAGGTGTTCTTTAAGTCTGAGTGAGGAGAGACTTACTAAGTTTAAGAGAGACTTAATAATGCAATTTATAATAGCGTATAACGATGCTTAATACCTTAGTTTTCTGATGTTTAACTTGTCTTTGGAAGTTTCGAGAAGTTACAGTTCACAACAGCAGTGACGGAAAAACTAGACAATGTGCTGCATCATTTAACTGTCATTGTTGAAAGAAAGGCAGCCCAATATCATTGTTTGTTTGTATGGTGTTTTTACGTTGCATGGAACCAGTGGTTATTCAGCAACGGGACCAAAGCCTTTACGTGACTTCCGAACCACGTCGAGAGTGAACTTCTATCACCAGAAATAAACATCTCTGACCCCTTCAATGGCATGGTCGAGAATCGAACTCGCGGCCACCGAGGTGGCAGGAAAGACCATACCAACGACGCCACTGAGGCGCTAGCCCAATATCAGGATTAGTTCATTTTTATAACCAAGAGCAGGAACTAGATTCCCACTGCGTACCTTAGGTTTAATGGTTTTCTTTAAATTTTACTTATAGGACAAATAACTCATTTTGTGTTTCCACTAAACTTATAATACTTATGCCTAGTAGTAGTAGGACACCGAGGTTTGGGAAAAAGGTTAAATACACTCAAATTAGACAATGGCAATCAAGGAAATGTCTCGGGTGGGCCAGTAGACTTTGCTTCCCAACTATGAACCCCAAACCTTAGCTGTTAAGTCTTGTACTAGTGATTACAAGGGTTATATCCTACCCTAGGCTTTTCCAAGCCAACTTTGAGCCATATTCTAGCTGGCCTTGAGCCTAGACACCTTCCCAACAATCTGCCGTATCTTGGTTACCTTAAATATTATAGGATATTCTTGAGTTTTGGAGGTTGAAATAACTCTGTTAATGTAGATGTTACTAATTAAATGACATGAGTCTGACTCGTCATAATTATTACTTACCTACCTGGCCCCTTTCCTAGATCTTAATATGTGGCTCCTCCGTTGATAAAATTATTTCTTCACTCATTTTCAGTGATTATGATTGCAAGTTTCACATCCAGTAGTGTGAAAGTAAAATAAGATTGTAATTTCCTTATTAATGCGCATAAAGCAGTAAAACATAGTAGTTCCTACTGGAATACGAACTAGATCATTTTATTTGTATTCGACAGCAGAAGCCTCAAATGGGTGTTGATACTTGGTAACTAGTAGGCAAGGAAAAGTGGGCGAATGCCCCCTCACTGACCTGCCATCACTCGGCAATTTTTCCTTCGGTGTCAGGGACAGCAGGGTGGCTGAAGTGGAAAATGTGATAGAGGGCTCTGGTTTTTGCCCATGTACATACAAATTACTTGCAACAATATTTACTCCTACAGAAATATAAGCCATCTTACACACAGGAGACTCATCCTTATGTGGGAAGTCATCTCTCAACTGACAAAGTGGATACCCACCAATAAATCTCATGGCCCCAGACATGTAAGTGACCAAGAGCAAGCAATGACCCGTGACCTCATAGGCATGAGAGAACGGGGACTGACAAGACTTTCTAGTCACACTCTAGTAAGGAGAACCATATGAGTGCGCCTTGAGGTTTAAAAAAAAAAAAAAAAACAAAAAAAACAAACAAACAACAACAACAACAACTCCGCAAGCAGCTACACCTGGTCAATATAACTAAAGGGTTCAGAGTAAGTCCCTTTCAACAGCCACCAGACCCTACCTTGTTCAAGAGCTTTTCGCTGGGAGTCAAATTTTTAAAATGAAGCTGTAAAACTGGAATCTGTTGTGTAGCTTACCCCAATCATGACCCAAGCCAGCCTGAGCTGCCATTCCACCTATGTTTGTTTGTATGGTGTTTGTTAGTTGCATGGAACCAGTGGTTATTCAGCAACAGGACCAACAGTTTTACGTGACTTCCAAACCACCACAAGTGAACTTCTATCACCAGAAATACAGATCTCTCACTTCTCAATGGAATGACCGAGAATCAAAATCGCAGCCGCCGAGGTGGCACGCCAACACCATACCGACCACGCCACTGAGGCGCTCACTCCACCTATGGAATAAGAGGGGGGAAAAAGAAGAAACCCATCATTCAGATTCATCCTTAAAGAGTTGTGCTCAACCAAGTACTTGGGCAAGAGACACAATTGCACATAGAATAGGTGACAACCCATTGAGGAAGGAAAGGAATACCAAATTTTGGACAAATACCAAGTTCCGGGACCTATAAGGTTATTCAGCATTGAAAGGAAAATTCTGAGTGGAAGGGTTTTAAAAGGTGTAACAGGAGGAAAACCTTGCAGTTGCACAATGAAAATATTGTCAAGAGAGGGGGGAAAGTAAGATGGAAGAAAGCAAATATGAAGTGGTACAATAAAAGGAAAGAAAGGAGGTTTCAGCTGGGGGCTGAAGGGACACTGTAAAGAACCTTAAGCAATGCTTAGTGTACTGCGCGAGATGCATTAACAGCACTATTCCCCTACAGAAGACAACCTGTTGAGCATTGGTCCCAAGGTGTAATAGTAGTATTTCACTACCTGAAATACTACTATTACATACGAGTTTTACCTGAAATACAAATGCACAGTTGATCATTCTTATTTCTCAGTTACAAACTAATTGACTATCATTTCAAAATCAATTGATAGGTTTGAGTCCTGCCAAGGCAATTGTACATATCAATTACAATTTTTTAGATGTCAACCTCTATGTAAGTGAACCTTGTTAGTTGTAAAAAAAAAAAGTTAAATCATACATGTATACATACTTCCCATATACAACACCTCACACTGCTACTACTTTTGTCTTTCCCACAATCAGCTACATGCTTCTTGATTTACCACCAGTTTCTTCCTACTACCTTTTCCTTTATTTTTCTATGACCCGTTTATTGTTTGTATTCTTTTTCTGTCACTTCACCTTCTTTCTTTTCCTCACAATACTGTCCATGCTGCTACAAAAATCTTGCTGATGTTTCTTTCCTTGGACATCACATACACTTTACTCCCTGTCTTGATACAAACACAGTGTTTCCACATTTTAACGTTATCAGCTTCACGTCTCCAGGCACAGAAACAAAAGACCTCTCACAATTTATGTACTACAAACATTTATCTCAACTAAAAGTGTCTTCAACCTTTGTAAACCATATACAGTACAGTGATCAGCTTTTACATGTAACAACTACAGATTAAACAACCAATTTATATTTAAATAGAGAACAAATTGTGCCCTAAAAGCGTACTTGTACAATCCACTTCGTTTGGTGCTCCCTCTAGAATAATTATTACAGCTACACCTGTGACGAAAATGGCACCATCAACTAAATATTCCTGCTGGAGATATGACCATGACAAAATGTCAGCATGTATTAACAGTAATCCTTCCACTGTATGAGACATACTTCTTCAGAGGTGTAAACATACTTTGCAATCATCTAACACATACCAAAGATAAAACCCTCACAACAGGAAAAGGAAATATCAGGTTTATGCATATTTTATTTGACCAGAAAAACCTTGTACTGAGAAGTTACAAAAGAATTAAAAAAAGGTACAAAGTACTGTCCTTAGTCTGGAAGAAGAATTGGGAGGGCAATGATTACAGAAATCACATACCAAGGCCTAGTCACCATCATCGTCTTTCAGCAGCGCACAGAATTGGCTGTGCGCTTCTGTTGAAACTTTTAGTTAGTTACATTTAATCCGTGTTGAGTTTTGGGAGTCATTCTGCCAATGGGTTACAAAAATGAGCAATCAAGATGAGGCAAACTGGCAACAGCTAAAACACTGGTTTCTGGCAATGGCTTTAGCACTGGCAGTTCTGCTGTTTAGCAAACCAAAACAAGAGATTCCACACCTAAACAAGCAACTTTATCTTTGTATCACTTCTCACTTGTGGGGGAGAAAAAAATTACAGGGGAATGTTTTTCTTTATCATCTCTGCACCAGTAATATTAAGAGACAAGGGACAGTAGTCATAATACTGGATTTCAGACTTATACCCGATCTATTGCTTGAGAGGAAAAGCTAAAAATATTTAATCTAGTCTATGACAGCAGATAATGTTAGCTGGTACATGTACCTGTAAACTACAAGATCTGGCATACACAGGATGAGGCACACACAAACTGATGTACATAGGCAGTAGTGTACAGTAATTCCAGTGGACACTTCCAATGTGCAAGATGCAATGTGGTACCTACACAATGAAAGCTAAAAGCTCTGAGCAACACATTTCCCTAGGCGAATGTGGCACACAGACATTAGCTTATCGTGGCTAAGATTTGCACATATGGTATACATGACCTATTCTATGCTGAATTTGGCAGGACTTGCTAAGAAAGCAGCTGTGCAAAAAATTGCAGCACACAATAGTTCAGGTATCACAGGGTATACTCATGACATGGAAGTACAGGTATAACGTGAACCACTAAAAAATGTAACATATACCCTACAGTATTTTGAAATGGCATACATTAAAGCCACAGAATTGAGTACGTAATGGGTGCCTGACTTCAAAACAAGTCAATTACATTTTGGCAGACAAATACATGTATCAATGCTATGCATCGCTTTGAAGTACATGATTTAGTCTATGACGTTTCCATTTAAGTAACTATTGTAAATATTTTTTTTTTTGTGAGTTTTGAGACTTTTGGCATAGCTCATAAAACAACATGAGGTCACTAGTTAATGTATTTTAAAACTGCAATGATATTCCACTGAATAAATAAGTCGTAACCACACAATTAACAACAATATTATCAGCAATAACAGAACTTATATTATCATCTTGATATTGTGTACAAAATTTGCCAAACTCTACAACATCCTGAGTAATTACCGCAATGTCCATGGTGCTCATGTTGGTTAATGGGATAGGCAATAAAATCTTCCTTTACCTGGGGACACGGGTAAGACTTTTTGGAACCTTTCGTCAGGTTAAAAATACGAAATGAATATAATCTTAAATTATGTTTTGATTATTCTTATTAAATTATACATCATAATTTACTGTTAAATTTTTTCTTGAAGCTCTTCCAAATGTGTTTTGGGATAATTCAGTAAAACGATATCAAAATGACCAAGCATGAATAACACCAAATGATCCAAACTAAAATCAAGAGTAAAATTTATAAATAGAAGCCCACAAGTACACCTTGAGAATTCTACACTACCTTCCCATACTCAAAAAATGGCAGCATGGTCAGTTCTTTTATGCTTCCACATTCAAGAGCTCCACGTCAAAAATTAGAGTGGCATTCGGAGGGATTACACCAGGAAAGCCTTTCTCTCCATAGCCATAATCAGGAGAGCAGGTCAGCTTTGCTTTCTGCCCCACAGACATCTGAAACACAACCAACACAATTAACAATCAGAGTAATAAATAAATCTATTCATAACAGCTACATATTGTTATGGAACAAGAAGGTTAAATAAATCTATTCATAACAGCTACATATTGTTATGGAATAAGAAGGTAAACTAAACTACAATCTTGTATAGTAAGCTTCCACTAAACAGAATCCCTGTGGATGAAATCTATAAATCAATGGCTAAAATGTAATTAAAAAACTGATCAATAAACAAAACTATAAGAAAGGTTATGCAGGGTATAAAAAATCAACAACAATTGGATAATTAACCTAAATACAAAAATGTAAATTAGCATGTGTGCCCACGTCTGCCATCCTGCGAGAGAACTTAAAACTGAAAGTTGTAAAATACAATTAAACAAAGTCACCACCTGGACAAGACACTAGTAATGCACCCTAATGACAAAAACGACAAGGAGGGCACCACAATTGATAAATTCAATTATCACTACTGAAGACTGAATGATAAATGCTCCTAATTATAAAACTATTAAGAAATCAAGGTACTGTGCATAGCCTAGTACCAATTTGATAATAAAACTACTATTATATTAAAAAAAAAAATTTTTAAACTCATTTACACAATATGGTGTCACAAGAACCAGTCCCTGATGCCCGATACACGCTCAGACTTTGCATTTGCACCGAAAGAAAACCTGAAAAAACTCTAGGCTCAAGAAACATTCATACAGGATGAATGCTTCATAGCAAGATATTTTCCCAAACATAAAAAATTAGAAAAACTGAAAAATGTTCAACTTAAAACGTTCAACAAACCACCAAATATGCAGCATTCATGAAAAAAACACAATATCACACTTTTAACAACTGGATACGGCAGTCTTCTCAATCTGCAGTCATAAGTTTCTATATTGTACTAAAAAATTCAGGTATAACAAACACTTGAATTTTACTAAGTCTACCTATGTGCAGGGAGTTGTAATGTTAAGTGAGTGCTGCTATCATTTATGCCCACAAAACTTCATTTAGTTAGAAGATAAGTATCAGTACAAATCTATTTGCTGTTGAAAAGGTTATGTAAAATTATATAAATATATTTTAAGACAGACTCCGCATATACACACCGGGTCAAAATACTCCAGACAAGTGTGGTGTGAAGCAGATGTGTAGAAGGTAAAGAACATATAAATGTATCGGGGACCATTCGTTAGAAAGTGTAAATATAGCACTGACTATGCATTTCTTTTCCCTTAACCAATAAAACAGCATTTTATCATGGCCTCTGACATGTTAGGCAAATGGTCACAGTCAAATTCTGGCACTGTCTTTCTTATGTTTTGTCATCAACAAATCCCGTCTCTCTTATAGCTTTTATTGATACAACTGGCTCTTCCAACAGACAGTACCTCTCATAGTTTTTATTGATACATCTGGCTCTTCCGACACAGTATCACATACAGCTCTCCCAGGGGTTGTAAGAAGGACATGGGCCAAACCATATTCATCTCTATTTCACCATTTTCACATCTACTTATGGATCTTCCATAAATATGGAAGTTACAGGATTTAGACCCATAAAGACAACTCTTGCTTTAATAGAATAAAATGCATTACATATCCAAGGAGATATGTATCAGAATAAATCTAGGAAAAATAGAAGTAACAATGACAACGTAAACACAAAGGAATGAAACAACATTAAACAGAGAATTAATGAAGTTGAATTTTCAAATGTTTAAGAATAATGACAACCAATAGAGGTTCACTCAAGTTGGAATTTAATGAGACTAAAAAGGCAAATCAAACAATGGGCTAGCTGAATGATTTTGTATGAAGACAGACAGAGAGCATAGAAAAATGAAAATTATACAAAAATCTAGGACAACCCCTAGGAGAGGTACACGACTGTGTCTACTAGGCTCATGTGGACGACAGAAGTATTGGAAGACCCACACCTACTTGAAGAAGACCTGTAAGAGGGGAGACATACTGATGACAAAGCACAGGAAAAGATATATGTGGCAGAACTTTGTGGTGGTATAGCAAAGTCCTACAAGCTTTGCATCCAAGCCCTGCCTACTGATTAAGTCACAACCATTCCTTGAAGTAGACTGGTTGGAAAGTTAAAAAAAGTGGGTTAATCTGTGGTTCTTTTCATCTTCATTAATTTTGGAAGGGTTGTTTTGCGAAACTAAAACACATTGTGATAATTATCAAAAGGAAAAGTTACATTATCCCCTGGAATAAAATCATAACCCACATCTCCATAAAATTGTAAAAAATTGGATAATATGAATGAAGTCAAAAGTGTTAAGGCTGGCTGCAATGTTGTGCTTTGCAAATGAGGTTCACAGGAATACGGATATGACACAGGGAATGTCTGTGTTCGATTGGTGCACTTGAATCACTGGACAAAGGTAATTTAAGTCTGATATTGTCAAGCGTGTTTACCATTCTAGTGCGACATCATTCCCTCAACAAGAGTTACCTAATCACAAGCGTGCACTGGGCAGGGCTTAGCTGCAAAGCTAGGTGGACTGCTATAGTAGTGAAGATTCAACCGATAGGTTTATCGGTTAACATCATTTTCTGTTAATGTGAAAATTGGGATGCTTAGAATAAGTCAAAGGGGAACTAAACTGTAACAAAAACTTAACATGAAAAATACTTCCCTCGCAAACTTGAAAGGTTTGATCTGGTAGTAATTTTCAATATTTCACATTGGTATGTGGCCTTGCATACCATCATTGTATTGTACAGTGATTTTAGAATAGCATACCTCAATGCAGTGACAAAAGCCTGTTTGTATATATATATCTATATATATATATATATATATATATATATATATAAAAAAAAAAGGATAGCTACAGTACAAGGACCATAGCCAGTTACTCGTTTGTGATAAAATTCTCTTAGGATTCCCACTTATTTTGCTCCATTTCACCTTTCCTATATAAAGCAAATCCTTCAGGGACCTCTACAAGTCTGTCATTCTGACTCAGGTGTTTCAAACTTAAGTAATAATACTAACACTAATTTGAATACAAACCTCAGATGCTAGCTGTCATATTATTATGTATCGGAAGAGTAACACCAATAACAACACACAAACAAAGCTCCTCACGCAATAGAGTTTCTGTACAGCATATAATGATATATGACACTCTCAGCTGCAGCCCATGAAACTTTCAGCGACAGCCCGGTGGTGGCCTGAGTTGTTGGCACCTATAGCAGTGCCAGACTCACGATCATGGCAAACTTTAACCTTAAATAAAATCAAAATTACTGAGGCTAGAGGGCTGCAATTTGGTATGTTTGATGATTGGAGGGTGGATGATCAACACACCGACTTGAAGCCCTCTAGCCTCCGTAGGTTTTAAGATCTGAGGGTCGACAGGAAAAGTGTGGACAGACAGACAAATATCCATCTCAATAGTTTTCTTTTACAGAAAACTAAAAATGTTTATAGGTGATTCATTCTTTGAGCTACAGGTCACAGGTGCTGTGAGAAGCATGAAAAAAAAAATTACACAATATATAATTTCAGCTGTGTGATATTGCAAAACAGGAATAAATGGATGACATACGTTCTTTCAAATTTACATTAGTAACGTGAAAAGTCTGAAATTAATGCTCAAGAGCTTCTACACATAATCCCATAACAAGTACTAAAAAGAAGTTAGCTGAAACAAACATGCAGCTGATAACACCCCTCCCCTCATAACACAGGTGAGAAATATTTCATGATGAAATATGGACTACGAACATGAATCTTCCATAATGGATAGTTACAAAATTCCAAGGTCATCCAAGCCTCAGGGAATGTTATAAGTAATGTTAGAACTGAATCACAGTCTGCATAGCTGAACACTAAGATTCTGAGAGCTCATTAGAGAACATTAAAAAAAAAATGGACAAATTTACATATCTGAAGGATTTGATTTATACACTTAATCCTTGACAGCTTTGGTACACCTGGGAAAAGACTGCGACGAGAACACAAAAAGGAGCACAGTATGTAATGTTACCCACTGTAGGAAATTAATGTCCCTGGTACACAAATCAAAATTCATTGATGAAAATTTTAAGACCACAACCACTGAAAGATGTGCAACATTAAGTTTTCCTTATGTCTACAATACTCATCAGATCACCTAATTTAGTCAAATGTCATGTCTTCCATGAGTTTATTAATTCTTTTTTCATCATCTAATTCCAATGGACTAAGAATCCAAAATTCATCCTCTACCTCCCTCCCTCCCTTCTTAAGGTGTTCTACCTCCCTCCCTTCCTTCCTTCCTTCTTAATGTGTTCTACCTCGCTCCCTTTCTTCCTTCTTGCTCCCTTCCTTCCTTCTTAATGTGTATGTGGGTTGGAATTACAGAAGCCTGCCTGGAGATCACAAAAACAATTTTATCTGCTTTTATACAATTTTTTCTTTTCACAGAATACAGTAGAACGGAACATAAAATTAAGGCAAAAGGGAAAGCACTTGGTCACTCAACACACAAAGGGAAATTGAGAGTAGAGATTACAAAGGTGTAATAAGAGAAAAACCTGGCACTTGCACAATGAAACCATTGTTAGGGGAGAGTGGAAAGCAAGATGGAAGAAACAAAATATGAAGGGTATAGAAAATGCAATGAAAGGGGTTGCAGCTAGGGGCTGAAAGGACACTGCAAAGAACCTCTAGTAATGCCCAAGTCTTTTTTAATTTTTACTGAAGAGCTCTATCAATTTTACCCATCACGATTGAATTATTTGTACCCGAGACACACTTGCTTTTGTTTCCACTTTGTGAACTGAATGAGGACTCGCTCCATTATAGAACACCCTAGGGATCCTCGACTGTGGTTCCAATGACCTAAATATATAAAACCACCTCCTTTCAGTTAGCATCCAAAAGGAACGTTAAATTTACCTGTGCCACGCCTTCGTCCCATCCGCGAATTACTTCGCCCTCACCAATGCGGAACTTGAATGGTCTGCCACGATCACGAGAAGAGTCGAATTTCGTTCCATCGGTGAGAGTTCCTGGAAATCATCTATTTACTTTAGTCAATATAACTAAATAAACTTCAAATCTGCTTTTACAAATTAAATGAGTTCTACAAGTACAGATATTTGTTAGAGGCAGCAAAGAATATGTACTATATAATGTTCATGCCTACAAATGAACAGTACCAATTGACTTTCTTCAAAGGTGGGACACTTCTTCCCTACAACATTAACCCATCTTGCCTACATAATCACTTTCAAGATAACTAAAAATGCTAATCAAAATTACAAGAGAATACATACCTGTATAATGGACTACTACAGTCTGACCACGCTTTGGAAAAGTAACACCTGAAAAGAAGGCAAAAACCAAAATTACACTTAATTATAAGTAAAGTAACAATAAATGGTTTAACCTGAATATCAAAAACTATGCTCCATTTCTCAATAAGCAATTATCAACCCAAAAATAGCTTACATTATTTTGGATACCATAAGATTAAAAACAAACTGTCGTAAAAATGCACAATTCAACTCAGTGAATTAAACCATGATGCAGCAATGAAACTAAAGGGCAATACGTACAGGTAACTAAACCAACATTTAAACACAAGAGGTATTTTTTATATTATATATTTAAATCAATGCAATAATGTGACATAATAGACAGGTAAGGGGTGTGCTCTGATAGAAAAATTTTTTCTTCATTTGCTTGCCTCCATTTTCCGCACTTTCCCCGAAAAACTTTTCATCAGGCCTTTATTGGATTCAATAAAATTTTGTGGAAATTAATTCATATAAAGTCTAGTCCAAGTCTATCATAGAACTGACAAAAATTTCATCAGGAAATCTTGTGATGTTCTTAGTTCGTGGAAGGTCCTAATTCTCCAACAAGTCTCATGATTTACAATTTCCAATTAAAAACACCATTTACCACACCTATTAATCAATGCTTTGAATAGTAATATCTACATGGGTAGAATGACAACTGATGGTACCAAGCCTCTATCACAAAGGCTCAAGTTGTAGTAGGATGAAAGGCATGTCAATCTATATATAGTATATTGTAACAACACAGAGAGGGCAGCGTGTTGGCCAATATGAAACACCTTGAGGTGTGATGAATTTGAAATGGTCTATGGTAGTTTTAACAAACTGTGTGATCAAATGCCACCACACAGACAAGCAAAAACACAAGCTTCATAAAAAAGTTAAACTCTGACTAATTTAGATCTGAAGGGGTAAAATCACCTTATAAAGATCCTCATTTAATGAAGCTTAATTTTCCACAGATGGCACAAGTATGAATGAACAGATTCCAACCATCTACTGCCTACCCTAACCCCTTGTGATGGCATGAAAATAAATGCCCAACTGTAACCTTACCTGCTTAATAATACTAGAATTATAAAAATGCAATAATTCAAATCTAATTAAAACAATGACAAACCAAAAATAAAGCTAAAGTACTGCCCAAGAGTTAGCCCATCCATCAAATATATGGGCCAAATTCTATGGACAATTCTGCCTATGAGGCATTAGGAACACTGACTTGCGCAAACACTGCACACTTGACGAGACCCCAAAGTTCCGCTATTGGCCTCAAGTATGAATTTCAATCAATCTAAGCACTGGTATTCATTCGCCAACATCAGGCTGGTGAAAAACGGGGAGTTGGAGAGACTGTCGAGTATGATAAATCATAAAAAAAAAAAAAATAAAGTCCATGTAATGGACATAGTACAAGGATCTAGAAATGAGACTGGAGAAATAGCCCTAGAAATGCATTATGAAGCACTAGTTGGAGAGATTGGAGAGGAAGATGGAAGAAAATGAGATCACAGATGAAGTAAAAATATAAAAAGTGGGTTCAGCTAGGGGTCAAAGGAACACTGCAAATACCTTTAGTAATGCCTACAGTGCACCTTGAGGGGGTACACTGGCAGCACTTGACACCTTTTAGGTTCTTATAAGTGAGGAAAGGAGGAATATCTAAGTCGATGCTCCTGTCAAATTCTTTCACAGGCCGTGGTACCTTCAGTGGGTAAGTATGAAGTATGTGCTGTTATGGAGACTGGGCAAGACCTTGATATGATATGAAGAATCTGCAGTAATACTTTGACTGATACATGCTTCCCTCTAACTTTGTGTGTGACACATTGACTGATACAGTATATGCTTCTAATCACCTGGTGCTTGTGCACTTGATACCCTTGTTGCTCAGGTGGCCTTTGTTCAGTTGTACACAACTGGGACAAGGGTAGTAAGTTCAACTTTAAAACTTTAGCCAAAATCTAATTTTGGAGTAGGAAACCTGCTAAATGCAGTACAAGACCAACCTACCTTCAGTAGGTTAAGTAAAGAACACCTTGAAAAAAGTTTCTATTCTTCTCTTTCCTCAAAACAATAAATAGTACTGTATCAACACTCCTCCGACCCAAAGGGGGGTTGCAAATACCCAAGCAACTGGAAAAATTGCTAGGGAGAATCTCCATGGGACCATGTCACCACATTGGGTTTCAAGTCCTATGAATGTCTTTTAAAAGCTAAAATATCTTGCAACCATCATCAATTAAAGCAAATTCTACCTAAACCAAAGTACCTAAAATAAAGATTCATACTCTCTCCAGAAGTCTTGGCTAGCCAGAAAGAACAACAGCAAGAGGGGTGGGCGATAGCTTTGTCATCTACTGAGATGATCACAGGAATCGGCGTCCCTTGGAAAACTGGAACCACAGGAAAATCCAAGCTCCCTTCAAACAGTGCTGAGGGCCTTATTTGGGTCTCACCAATGGGCTGGCCCCTACCAAAATCATAAGTCAACAATATAACCACCCCTAAAGGCTTGGCTGTCGAGGCTTTCACGCTTCCAAAAGGTGTAAATCTGAAACCTACTTCAGCACACCTCTTTTGGTAACCACTGGTTTATGTGCAAAATACCGGCCCTTGGGGATGAATGCAAAGACAAACAAAAGACGGCATATAAATAAACAAAAAGCAGTAAATATCCCAGTTGGCAAGTGACGGGAACCCCCAAAAAGCACCTTGAGGAAGTAAATCCCATCATGCCATCAGGATCGGAGAATACGTCCACAGTCTATTTGCAAAAAACCCACACTTCTGTAACGTATATAACTACCTTAACAATTCTACTTGCCTGGAAGAAAGGATTAGGCTATCTTGTCAAAATTTCCCCTAATCCTGTCAAAATTTCCCCTATGTCCAATAAGCCTGAACATTTCTATGCTGGAAAAATACCAAAACTTCAGCAAACTTGATTCATATATATCTACTACAGTCTAAACCTGCATAAGCCTCAGGCCTAATAATACGTATGATACAAAGGTTAATGTCATTTGGATAATAAACCAAATGGGCAAACCTGTTGCAATAACAAACATAAATCTCTAAAGGTCAAATAAAAAGCTACTACCTATAAGTACCCAAGAACACACATTTGGAACGGGCAGCTGAATACTATATGTAATATAAAGACTGCATCGGATACTTTGGCTAATTCTAAAATGTTTGATTTTTTTTTCCCCCGTGTGGTTTTAGTTATAAAAAGCTAGGGTAGTATTAGTTTATGATTTGTAATGTGGCAAATACCCTATTGTCCACAGGGAAGATGCTGGCTAATCCTACAAAGCTACAGGTTTTTGTGTAGAGATGTTTTTTTTAATAAATCCTACAAAGCCAATTAATTTTACATTTTTTGTGTTAATTTACGGTCAATTGTAAGGCTACAACAGTGCTCGTACAAAAATAGTATATAATATATGAGAGAATATAAACACAGCGGGGATGACGCTGGCGAATCCTACAAGGCTCAAGGTTTACGTTATTTTTTTTTCATTTTTTAATAAAAGACTAGTTTTTTTAATGTACGGTGCGGGTGACGACCGTCCTTGAGATGACATGCGCACTCAGGAATGCAGCTCACCCAGCACACACACACACACGCACACACTCACCTCACCCACCCGACAACGAGAATCTCTCTCTCACTCTCTCTCTCTCTCTCCCTCTTTCTCTCATCCTATTGCGGGTGAGAGCCTGCCTCGCTCTTACCTCTCTCTCTTTCTCTCACTTACTATACCCCCCCCCCACACTCTCATTCCAATTACGGGTGAGAGCCTCTCTCTCTCTTTCAGTCTCTCACTTTGGGGAGGTCATAATTAACGGGATTTGCCGCCCAAGTCGAGCAGCCACGCACCAAAACCGACACGAGACACAAACCTATCAATCGACACGAACAAACGGACCCGACTTCCACCGAAATAGGCCCCCCGCCCCCCGGAATTTCCCCGAAAATCAGCCCGACTTCCCCAAATCGAGGAAGAAGAATTTATAAAAGCCTGTCTCTTCTGCCATCGGCGAAGAAGAGGGTTTTTCGAGCTTTGCCCACTTTTATAAGTCACTACGCGCTTCGGTCGCACTTAAATCACTCCGTGTCCCTTCGGCAGTCGACTGGTGAATTTACGAACCGTTTCCTGGTGCGACTGATTCGACCTGGACGCCCATGCTGAGGTTTTTTTTTTAAAGGTTTCCGTCGGGTACTCTCCGCGATGTCGGCCACTCGCTCACTCACTCGAGGGGGAGATAGATGATAGTGGTTCGAACGTCCTGAGTCCGAGTCGGTGTCGCTTTGCTTACTGAACTGTTTCGAACCCGTTTGAACTAGCTTGAAAGCGCTGCTTCGAACCGTGCTTTTCATAAATATACAAAATTATACCTTTTATTAATAAAAAGGAGGCTTATATCGTTTAATCATAAAATGTTAAACAAATAAATTCATCTACATTAGTTTACCTAATCAAATTTATTAAAATATCACTTGCTCTTTCGTTTGATTCGAACACATGCGCGTTGCTTCGAACCACACTTTTCTTAGTAAAAAGCAAAATGTGCATCGCCCAATCTTCCTAATTACACAAATAAATTCATCTATAATAATTTATTTAATCAAATACATCAAATGCCCGCAACTCTTCCATTCGATAACCGCAAATACTACATACTTCTGGCTGGCTTTAACGCGTTGCTTCGAACCGTGCATTTTATTACCTAAAAAGAGCTTTATATTATATAATCATAATTATTTTACAAATTAATTCGTCTATATTATTAATTTACCTACTCGAACATATAAAGCATTATTCATGTTCTCATTCGGTAACCGCAAATACAAAGTACTTATTTTTTCGACACCGTTTCGAAACATCAAACGATGCACTGAAGCCTAACCCGCAGTAAGATTATTGCCATTTCATTCTATGCGGCTATTTTAGTTTTATACCATGTCGTTTTTCAGCAATGATAACATAACGTATTACAATTTTTTATTTACTTTGATTCTCACCAAATCGTGAAATTTCAAACATTACTCATTCATTGGACACGGAAAAGAATCATAAGTGTGTAATAAACGCATATCGTAAGGCCGTAATAAGTTGGTTACAGATGATTCCTTTTTTGTTCGGAAATAATTCCACAGCTTTATCCCGTCTCTGTTCTTTACTTTTAGGTATCTGATTTACCTAAACGCTTATCATAACATCAAACTCACTATTAATAATATAAAAAAAAAATAATTTTACATGTACGGCAACTCATGTGCGTAAGTCGGCTCGACGAAGCTTTCCCTATTACTTCAAAAATCAACGAGAGTACAAGTTTCATATTTCCTGGTAAGTCCAGGTTCATTAAACTGGCGGAATACGCGCATATGAGTCACTGCCGCTGTTATAGCAACGGGGTTGAGTACGTTATACAAAACAGTTCCGTCCATTACAACAGTTACATGATGCCTCATGTGCAGTACAATGTTATATCGTCTATTGTCGTTGCCAAGCGTACGATAAACGCATAAACAAACATATCTATCTATCTATATATATTATATATATATAATATATAATATATATATATATATAATATATATATATATATATATGTGTGTGTTTGTGTGTGTGTGTGTGTGTGTGTGTGTGTGTGTGTTGTAGCCTAAATGAACACTCTTCACAAAATAGTAAAATATTCGCATTTTCGGATAAATTCATGAAAGTATTGCATTAATCATCTTAAATTTAATAAAGAAAGTCAATGAACAGTGCAATGTGCCTGTAAAATTAAAATCTCTCTCTCTCTCTCTCTCTCTCTCTCTCTCTCTCTCTCTCTCTCTCTCTCTCTCATTTTTTCGAAATAGTCATTTGTCAATCGTCACAGGAAATCAGGGAGAAAGTACCTTTGCCCTTAACAGGGCGTGAAAATATACATTTGCCGGTTAATTAAAATAAAAAAAAATTCAGCCATATTGTTCAGGATAGTCTCAAGTCAAATTTCTCTCTCTCTCTCTCTCTCTCTCTCTCTCTGACCCAGCTTGAAGCGTCCCATGGAAAACCCACACCTTACGCCATTGCTCTCTCTCTCTCTCTCTCTCTCTCTCTCTCTCTCTCTCTCTCTCTCGTCAGTATGACACAATTATCACTATTATCATGCTCATCGTCGTTGTCACTGTTATCACAATCAGAACCAGTATATAACTTATTCGCCATCATCGCTGTTTTAGTCTATCAGAATAAGAGCTTTGGTTTAAAAGCATTTCATGTTGACGTTACATCTGCTCTTTTGTCTCCTTCTTACTTTTATTCAAAAACATGTTCCAGTTCGACCTGAATAAGGTATAGATGCAGGTACGTATTATCAACATATTCCGGTACTGTATTTCTTTCGCAAAAAAAGAAAAAAAAAAAAAAAAGTACTGCGGGCTATCATCAGTACTAACTTGCAGTCTGGTTTCCTTAAACCTCATACTATAGTCATTATAAAATGGATACTAGCCTTAATAGTATTAACCAGGATCCAGTATAGCTTAGTAACTGGCGTAAAACAGTCAGGTATTGGTGTCAACTTAAGCGATATGAAGTCTTTTGAGCATCTGGTTTCGTATCACATATCTTGTAGGCCTATATATGGTCTACTGCGCAGTTATAACATTGTGCTTAGCTTCTCTGAGTATTTAACAAGTTCTGTTTTTTTTTTCATCTTCTTATTGCAGAAGGTGATAATATGTCCTCTAATGCAACCTGTATGCTCCTAAATCTGCAGAAAATTTGATAATATCGTGTTATTTCTGGCTTGTATTCTACCATTGGATCGGAATATTGATCTCATGTGGAGATTCTCGTCATCATGATGAAAAGTCATAGGTCTCTGAGGCAGTTGGGCATACAGGCCTTTTATATTATATAGACATTTAACATTTACAAAGGCTAACGAAAATATCTGTGCTCAATTTCAAGTAGCTCTGAAATACAGATAGGCCTAAATTTAGATTGCTACTTTCATTAGTGAACTTAATACTTATTCACGTGCTCTCACTATACTGAAGTCTTTAGATTGGTTTAATAATAAAGTATTTTAAACGTTAATAAAAAAAAATTACCATTGCTCTGTGAGAAAAACAAGAGCTAAGGATATATGTTCATATGCAGAAGTTACTGGGTTCAGGAACTTATACTCTCGACGGAAAACTGGTTCAAAGATACTCTATAAAAAACAACGTCAACAACAACAACAAAGATATACCCAGAAATAAGCTTTCTCTCGGCCAGTGAGATTTGGGGACCTTTGAAACAAAAGTTTTAGCCGAAAGAAATTAAAAGAATGAAGCCAAACAAGACACCAAATGTCAGAAACACCAGAATCGTATCCCTGTACGGAGTTGAAGGTTAAAAGGTGTACGAAAAACGTGATCTGAACAATTAATGGTCGAGATGATCACGCTTAGAATGATAATACTTTGCAACACCAAGGAGATATGATCAGCCTTTCTCTTGCCTACCATTTGCCGGCACATGGACCTCACACATGCTCATTAATAAAATCAGAGGTTGATTACAGCCTTGTTTGAATAATGTCTGTAATAGAAATTAGTACCAGAAGGTGCACTATAAAATATGTATCCTTAAATCCGACTTAAGGGGAACTAGAGATAGAATACGTTAATGAAGAGGATGGGGTAAGAGAGTAAAGGCTCCCCCTTAGGCCTACAGCTCCCATTACAATCCTGCCAGCTCGGAAAGGTCTGCAAGTTTAGTTGGTGAGACCTTGCCAGCCTCGCTGTGAAAGATACTGCAGGCTCTTTTGATTTAATGTTCTGGTTGGCGACCTTGGGCTGGGCCAAGGTCATCATGCCCGTGG
>NC_087203.1:116741291-116761291 GCF_015104395.2 Macrobrachium nipponense | reverse complement strand
GGTACGCCCCTTTTTCATACACATTTTCTCAAATGTCTCTCCATTTTCATTCATTCCAGGAACTTCATACCAACAATGCCATGTCTTTCTCTGGCACTTACCTTTGCGACTTAAGACCACAGCAGGCAAAGATGTCATCATCCATAGGTTCCATGCAGAGATGGATGAAGTTCTGGCTTGAGCAGGAGGAAGCGAAGACAAGCAGATGAGATAGTTTCAGGAAGCAGCATGGAGACTGAAGAAGCTTCACCCAAAGGCACTTGCAGCTTGACACAAGTGGCTGTGATGTCATGAGCTGAATCCGATGACTTGCCAGCAAGGGAGGAAGAATGGTGCTTATACAAAAATGAGGTTAGGATAGAATGCTTAACCCCTACAAAAATGCCACTGTAAATGGGAGTACTGCTACATGAAAGCATAATGACACTGAAAATTAAAATGTCAAGATAAAACACACACACACACACACTACTCTTACAAAAATGCCACTGTAAATGGAGTCCTTCTGCATCAAGGCATAATGACAATGGAAATGAAAATGCCAAAACAAAGTATAAAATGTGAAATACACAAAATCACATAAGCTAAGAAGAAAGACCAACAAAAGGTATATGTTACAGTGAAAGACAAACAGGAATTGCATAATCTTTGCAAACATTGTGTATTGTGGTAACAAAGATCTCTGGTCAGAGAAATACAAGAGGAAAAAGTTACATTAACAGCCCACACACATGGTAAGCAAAAATCCCAAGCTAGAAATTGTACAAGAAAGATAGAAAGAAAGCAAAAGTGATTGATAAAACTAAAAACTACAATGACTCTGAAGTTATACTGATATGTGGGGAAAAACTTCAGAAAATGAGGCAGAAGAGCAAGAAACTACTAAGAGTAACAACACAGCAACATGTTGGTAACCTACTGAAAAACTTACAAATCATACAGATCATAAATACATCACACACCTGATGAGAATAAAACGGTATGGCCCTAGGAATGAAATCCTGTAAACAGCACACCAATAAACACATTGGAGATACTGTAAGCCTTAGAGAGAAGTGCAGCACACCCTGCATTGTATCGAAGTGCACAGGTGAATGAATACAAGTAAGGAATCCACAAGGAGCCTAGAGTTGGCTAAGTATGCTTACTGGAACTGATATTTTTGGAAATAAAATATTACAAGAAAATGAACCATATCCAATGGCAGAAAAGATCAATTACTAACCTTAAACCAAATCAGTATCTATCAATCAGCAATTGCAGGTTAGAATATCCCTACTCTTCAAAGAAAATTAATGTACATCATTACAGACACTTAGAAATCAAAGGAATTGAAGAGCTCACAGCTCGAGAACAACAGCAGCAAAGAAATTGCTTCCAGATACTTCAGAACCACCTCCAATGCTGCACACAGAGTAGAAAATGATCAGGTAACCCAGGTAAGTCCATGTATGCACCAAGATTCCCACAGGTTTCCAGTTAGTCAAATCTTCGTTCTGCTGACTGGTTAACAGCCCTAAAGATTCCCAAACATTTGGAGCAGTCCAGGAATTTAATTTTTACTTCCATTACTTCTTACTAGTATATCCTTCTCTCATAATGCTGGTGATAACATTAATTAAACTTGTGAATTTTTCAGTGAAACCTGTGGAGACTGAAGGGGACGTTGGCACAAAAACAAACTTACCTGAGCCACCTGATCTGTTTTCAAATTTTCTTCCCCAAGTTGATTAAGGTGTCTGGAATTTGTGGAAAATGGGCATGGTAAAGCAACAGGTTTGTTACCAAACAAATGATTAATATCAAGAGATTCAACCTCTAGATAACAGAGTAAGGTTTCTCATAAATACAAAATATACATTCTTATAAACATATCAATTATATAAGCCTCAAAGTCATTTCAGTTTAATGGATTGGAATTGAAATATAAAATTTACGCCAAAGGCCACACACTGGTACCTATGAGGCCTGTTCAGCGCCGAAAGTAATGTTGAGACAACTGTTAGGAGAGGGTGGAAAGTATAAGATGGAAGAAAGAAGATATGAATGGAGATACAGTAAAACAATTAGCAGGGATTGTGGCTAGGGCCCTTAAGGATACTGCAAAAAACCTTACACAGTCCCTATAATCCACTGCACGAGGTGGACTGATGAGAACCATTTTCGTGAATCTGAGTACTATATAAGGTGGGGAATAACACTTGAAGAAATATAAATGAAAATAAAAATAACTGATGTTCAACATTTATTATGGTACTGTATTGGCCAACACTACAAACAGGTTTCTCCATGAGTAAAATAACTCTACAGAGAAGTACAATATAACTATAGTTCTCCAACAAATATCTCAATATCAGATACTATACAAGCCGAACACTATGTAAGCTTTCAATATGAAAGATGATATCGAACATACTTGCATCTCTTGTTCATCTGAAAGCTCAAGCTTCATATTACGTCACTTCTAATACAAAGTATAGAACAGATACATAAAAGAAACTGCAGATAACGTTTTTGCCTAAAGACATTCATATCAGTTGAAATTGTGTATGACATTAAGTAGAAAATAAGTTAAATAATACTCTGTTTAGTAACCATATGTCATGAAAGCAAAGTGAATTATATTAAAGAATATGCCACCATTATAACTCATAATATGTTACACTATGTACTTTATTTCTTAAAGATATGTTCTTGCATAAAACTTACATTAAATACTACCCTGTTTACATGGATGCCAGTAAATTTCCTATTGTCCACTGTGAAAAGTATACTGCTGTAAAATCTACATGAAAATGGGTTTTACACACAAAAATAGTGCAAGCAAAGACAATACAAATTTTTAAAATACCTGATATTTCATAAGAAATTAATTCCCTAATTAGTAATGGTACTGCACACATCTGAGGCACCAGACTGACTGTTTGATGTAAAACACAATGGTAGGTGAAGGAGAGACAAAATATTTCCCACTATGAGGATCCCACTGTCTGAACTGATGTTAAATTATTTTTTATTGTTTACTGTACATTACAATACAGATGATGCAAATATGGGACAGTAAAAACAATTCAGTGTAGTATACCTTATCTGTGAACAAGACTAACAGAGTCTAAAGTTCATATGAATGGCAAACTTACAATTTTAACAGTATCGAACAGCCAACTAATAACTGATTTCTCAGTACCTCAGGGGTTACTCCACTTGACTGAATATCATCCCAATCAGTTACTGGCATTGGAAGTTTGTGTTGGTCTTTACTCCTAACTTTCATTACCTATACAGTTATTAATACACAAGTCTAGTGAAGGAATTCATTATATTTACAGCCTTCATGCTACGCTAAGTTAAGGCCTCAATAAATTATCAAACTTTCTATGACCAACAAGAGATCATGCCAGGAAGAATGACCACAGTAGTAAGTCAAAAGCCAGCTACATACCATTCACAATCTTTTGTATTTTTGGACAGGATCATGCTATTATCATAAAATAGTGATCGTATTGATTTCCTTGCATGTACTAATTGTTACAAACACAAGTTTAGAGAACACTAGTGCATGGAAGGATTCTTATAGGCAAACATTTTTAAACATTTTATTTTACTGATTATAAACAGTGATCCTATCTAAATTTTTGCTACACTGATCCATCATACAAATGTAATTGCACTTGTGAAAATCCCTCAAAGGTTTCTCACATGCTTGCAGCAATGACATAATTTGAAAAATTTGTTTGATATCTTGTTTCCTCAGTTCAAGCTAGATTTGGAATGATTTGTGATACATGTAAAAGGAGCACAATTGCCTGAGGTATACAAATATATATACAGAAATACTGTACACAGTACTTTCCTTTGTCATTTCAAAACCTATATTGAGACTTGTTTTCCATGAGGATTTATTATCTTCCTTTCTCCAAGTTCTAAACATACCTGTATTATTCAACCATCCCAACATGAACACCTCTCAGTTTTTGGATTTTAAAACTAAAACTGACCTCTTTATTCAATGCTTATATGAAAAGGCAGCAGCTCTATTTCTACAGTGAGGCTTCAAAAAGCATTTCCATAGTGACCATAGCTATCGCAAGTATGTTCATTTTAGCACCTTTGATTACCTTATCGCAAATAAGACATAGCACAGCAAAAATTGGAAAATGAAGTGAATTATCTAGACCACCTTAGCACCAAGTGTCCACAGCTTAAACAGGGAAGCAAATCTCCAAAATATTATTCATATATACACCAGTTACAATTAATTCCTAAACATGGTAGTATAGGATGGAAGTGTCATTTATAAATATCATTTAAATAAAAACATGGGAATGACTGACAAAATTTAGTAAATTTAAACAAAATTAACCCTTTGAAGATCTTGGGAGTCCAAAAACTTCTCAGTAGTAAAATGACCAAGTTTCGGCTGTTAATTGTTTTCAATACGAATGTAATCCTGGTTTTGGCTGTATTTATTTGGAATCCAATATAAATTGTACACTGATGCACTGTCTTTAAAAAGGGAAAATATGAAAATTATATGTAGTCCACATGATGTGTTGATATTAGTCATAAATATATAATAGATTTAAACAATCTTTTTGCCCCATGACAAAACAAAATAAAACTCCCTTTTCTTGCATATAAAAACAGAGGACTAAATTAGTAGAGTTTTTATCATTTTTCGTTTTCAATTGTTTATGATAATTCTCTCAGAACAGGCATTTCTTTCACATGAGATAGTTAAACCATCCCCAAACAGTCTCAAGTGCCATTCTAAAGTTATCTGATTATAATATATTTAAATTCAATTTATTTTCTTCAGGTCACATAATTTGATGTCACTAGAATCTCAAGGGTCAGGGTGGAAATTCTCACACTTCCAGAAAACTTTATCTTTGTAATTCCAGAAACTTTGATGGTACCTTTTACGAAGTTAACATTCTGAGAAAACAGGAAGAGTAGGAATTCGATGTCAGCTAATGACCACCACTAGAATGAAAACTTTATTCCTTTCATTTGCATAGAGCACTGTCAAGTTAACACTACTTTTGCAGTAGGTTAAAAACTTCCATGCTATTACAAACCAAAAACTATGTCATCCTAAAAAAAACAACGTTATTTTAACAAAGGTTTTTCATACATACATATTGATCACATACAGGGCTTTGTTCATATCCTGAATGTTCCCAGGTTCACCATTTATTTGTATGTCAGAAAAGGGAAGGTAGTCTCTCCAAAAATATACCATCTGGAACTACAGGTGTCTCAGTAAACCTCTTGCTACCCAATTGGCAATTATGGGTATATTGGAACTGACTGGATAAATGCCCCTTCCACTTCACCAACTACAAAACTGGTTCCACTTGACCTAGTAGAAGTTGCTATTGAAGTCATTCAAGATCTTGCAATGGCTACAGCTATGCTTCCTTTGTGAGACCTCTGCATCTGAAGCCTTACCTGTTAAATTCTAGGTGTGAAGACAAAGATTGCCTACACTGATAATTCTATGACATTATGACAGCGAGAGACTTGCTGGACTGTCCACCACCATAAATACTAAATCCTTGAACCAATCCTGCTATAGCCAAAGGGAGCTATAAGAATCAACCTGATATTGTAAGAGGCTTGGAACTTCTCCAGTATCTGCCTGATGAGACCAAATGAGGAACTGCTTCACTCATGCTCATTAACTTAAACCAGAGAAGAGGAAGATCCAGATGCTGACCACAATACTGAATATTATTTCAATAATATCGAACAAATATGCACAGTATCTCATTATTACATCACTTGTCCTTCTCTACTTTACAAGAATAAGTTCTCCACTTTTTATAGTGTGACCACTGATCTTACTACTAACCCCTCAAGTGTTGCAAGTGACAGTTGGCAGGCAGCAAAGGACCCAGTAACTGCTACATAGTATAGGAGGGTCTGTTTCCAGCAATGATATGAAGGCATGACTGACCTTACCTGGTCAGTAGTGAAACATAACATATTAGTGCGCAATCAAAACATAAGGTACTGAAAAAGCAGTATACATAAACAATTGTACATAATACAACAATTAAATATGAGAAGTAAAAATGTAAAAATACCAAAACAAAAGATGACAGATAATCTGGAAAAATCAGCTCCATCCACCAAAATTACAGGAAATATACGTACAGAATCTGTGAAAGTACCTGAATTATATGCTAACAATAAAGAAAATGTGAAATTCCTTACACAGTCAAAAATAGTATGCTAAAATACTTAGGGAAGCTTGCTAAACACAACCTATAAGTAATCAAAGTTATTAACGCACTTTTCTGGAGAAAAGACTAGTAAAGGAATTAGACGGTAAACAAAATTGACAAATCAAAGTCAGCGTTAACAAAGGAGAGTTTTCCAAAGCTGTTAAGACCAAAGCTGGGAAGAAACATGAACGAGGAAGACAGTTGCTACCTACCAATGGTTCAAAAGTGCACATGCAAACAAGGGTGCTCCTAGTTCTTCTGATTCCTTTGTCTATAAGACATAAGAATATAGACATCTCTGAATTGTGAATAGGTGTTTGTTATGAGAAAAGTGATTTGATTCTTAATGGAACAAATTAAAGTCATGGTATTATTACAGTAATTCCTTTAAATCCGGTATAATTCTAGGTTAAATTTTTTATTTTCATTCAATTACAGTTTACAATGCAGTGGGAACTTATGGGAACTAAATCCTACTTAGTATGTTTCAAAATAGCATGGCTTCATGATGAATGCCCTAATATAAAATCAAAATAATTAGTGAAAAATACATTAGCTTGCCTACACTATAGTAAGATCATCACTACTAGGAAAGCAAGCTCAAAAAAATACAAAATTTGTAATTTTTATGTAAATGCAAAGTAATACATCAAAATAACCAAATACAAAGCACAGAAGCAAAACTAAAGGCAGCGTTATTCTTCCCTGCAGTAAAATAAACAAGATGGGAAAAGAAAAAAAATCTTTCCCAACTCAATGCATGGTGGAAAATGGCTTCAATAAATCATGATCAATAGAAAATATGTAATTAATTAGTAGGCAGCATTGGATTAGGAATCCTCTCTATTAAAACACCGAATAAGTGAAGAGAGATTTAAACAACCACAGCTTCACAAAATGTGATGCTTTCAGTTGAAACATGTCCGTATACCTAGTTAGTGCATGCAAGAAGAACTTACCATCTGTCTGACAAACAAAAAGATTGGTGAACTGGGAACATTTGGGACTCGCAAAAAAGCTTATATATACTTAATGGGCTTGTAATGAAACTAAGTATATCTGTATCTTGTAACAAATTAACACTTTATATGCAAACAATTAACAAATTAACAATTCATATGTAAAAGTGTCTGTAGTTAGCAGCAGGATAACTTTTCAACCAGTGAATACGTCTACCTTACTGGCACCAGTAAAAAGAATAGGTTTGTGCAGAAGACAATCAATGGAAATGATGAAATATTTACCCATTATACCAGTCTAAGAAAAGTATCGTACATGACATAACTATTAGGAAAAACATAATCCACACGCGGAATCCAGCATCTTTCCTCATCGCCTCACGTACCTGAAGAGTAAAAGTTTCTGATTAGTTTCACAATAGAATATATTACTATACTCACAATTAACCTAAATCATGATCACAGAGCATCAATGAAGAAAGGGATGCGGAGGAAATAATGGTTTATCGTTACACATAACTACTAATTCATTAAAACAAAATATTTTTACTGGTAGACAACCAAGACTCAAGGATTCATAATGTTTATACTTTAGATTACTAAACCTTCAAGTATTTGTCTCTAAAATGGTAAACGGAAGCTTGCTATCTAACCTACCTGTTCATTTCCCTCTTTAACATTTTCTGTAGCTGCCATTATAGTCTCCTGGATCTTTTCAATTTGATGGGCTTGAATGTCAACCTTCTCGGAGAAAAAGTCTTGCATCTGTCCTAATTCAACAACCTAAAAACAAAGATTGAACAATACCCTTATTCACGGTATATGTCACACTAGATAAAACTTCAGACATCTGCTTTTCCTTACATTATTAAAAAAATATTATTTTACAAACGTCACACCATTAAACCACAATGCGTATACAAAAGCCTTGGGTTCAACGTGCCTTTGTCTCATAAATGACAACAACACATCTTACTAGTCATAAATCAACTGATACCTTTAGGTAGCATTAATACCATTACTGCTGTACAGTACATTTTACTCAAGGTGATATTTTTTAAAGTACAGTACGTACGTCAAGTAATTCACACATCAGACCCACCTGTCTTGTAATTTGCCGGACTTCTTCTTGGTTAGACATGAGCTCCTTGTAGAGGTGAAGGTTTTCTTCTTCCAAGAGTTGCCTCTCCTCACTACTTAAAGACCCAAGCATATTATCTATTTCTTCTTCTACTGGAGATGGCATTACATTATTCTGGGTGACTACAGGTGAATCGCCTTGCTTACTTTCCCCTGCAACCTCTGTATTTCCAGCACTTTCTAATGAAGATGGTCCCCATGAGTCTATAAAATATATAGTAGGCATCAGTATCCCTTGATTGACTGATTGCTTACAATTAATCTGGCATCTCAATACTCCTTGAACCTGCCACTAATTTCACTTTCAACAAGCATACCATGATAAAACTATCCCACTTTACTGGAAATGCTTGGACATGTATCAAATACATAATTATAAGTACACTTTTGTGTCATTTCTTAATTAGAAATATAATAAATTTATTCAATACAATACTTTAACACTTTTTCAAAACCACAGATGTAAAGCCCAAATATTGTTTATCAAACTAACTACATATAGTACAGTAGTACTTTGGGAATAACACCAAAAGGGATTATAACTTATAAGTGCTTCTGCCCAGGCCAGGATTCAAACCTGAGCCTTTAGTTTAGAAAAAATCGTTAAGACTGGAAAATTAGCAAAAATTGTATGAAAAACTTAAACCTAGAATTTGTTTTCCATTAAGGATAAGTACATATTTATATGATCTTTCAAGTCTAAAAAAAAAATGATAAAATCACTTACCTGGTTGGGAGCCGTCACACGTGTCTTGACTAGAATTAGACTTTGTTCGAGTATGACCTAAAGCAGTTGATTTAGAGGATTCTTCTGTGGTAGTACTTTGTCGTTTCTTTAAACCACCCGGTCGATGTAGTTTCATTAAGGTCTCCTATAAAAATAGGATGGTTTACGACTTTGTAAATTTAAAATATCTTGGTAAAATAATAATTTTAACTGACCAGTTGTGCATATGTGCCAACCTGCCAAAGTCATATGATAATCATCTTTCTACTAGAGTGTAATGAGGTACCTGGGGATTTTGCACATCACAGGAAATCGGCTATGTAAAAGCAATTACGGTGACAAAATATAACTTGAGTGTCCTCCAAAAAGTACAGACTAGTTTTATATGTTGTTCTTTTGCTCATCTATGGATATCCCACTTCCCTAGAAAGAACATTGTTGTGATGTTCTGTTTTACTACATTCAGATAATGCATACCAGGCAGAGTCTTCAGATACATATACATATGGAAAAATTTATTAAAACAAACTCAACACATAACTCGCCTTATCTTTTAGTTTCTTTTTCCTTTTACTCATTAAATCTTTGAAATGGGAGTTGACCTGCTGAAAATTAATCTCCAAGGTAGAGAGGATGTTCTTTCTGCACTCACAGGCATCACTCGAACCTTGCTGATCTCCGTCTACTTCTATGCGAAGAGTTTTGATGTTGTCATCAATAATTCTCAAATTTGTTGTAACAACCTGTTGCATACATTATATAGGGATTATTAGTAATGAATAATTCTTAAGCAGGAAAATATAAAAAATTAGCATTATTCTAAATATAGATATATAATCATAAATGCTTATAATGCAACTAAATATAACTGTACGTATCTTCAAAAGCAGAAATGAAAGTGGACAAAAATATTTATGAAAAGTTTTCTACAATCTTTTCATAATCACTACTTGAAATAAAACCCAACTTTGTATAAAACTCGTGAAATAACTTCTCTACATAAATCACACTGCTTGATGCAAATACTTGTCTGTTGAGAAAGTTTACAATTAACCATGTTTCAAAGAACATTTTTGACTGCCACTGCAGAATAATCCTTGATAGAATCAATGGTTTACATCCCATTTGGAACAATTATAATTTCTGGTTATGTACTCACAAAAATTTTTTCCTAAATTTCTTCTCACGACAAAAGAAATAAAAAAAAATTGTAAGGGAATCACGCAACTGTTAGAAACTTTACATAACAAACAAACCTTTTCCATATAACTACGTTCAATATCAGTCATGGAACCTTCATTGTCAATCAAGTATTTTCTCTGATGATCTCGAAGTAAATTACGATGACTTATGATATTACTGTGGATATCTCGAGCCCTGGTGTAAAACTGGGACATCGGCGACGAATTTGGAAAGATCTTGGTTTTGGGAAGACTGACACCCATAGCTTTGTTTCTTGTTCGGATGGTCTTGACACATGACTTGAACAGCGTTGTTAAGTCCATGCTGGCTGCAGTTTCCACCGTCATCTGGAGAAATGAGAAGTATTCAATTTATTTAGGGCAATACTCTTGGGGAAATTACACTGTCTCAGAACAATATTATCTTTTAATGCACACCCATTACTTAAATTCACCCCATTTTGAGGTCGTGAAATCCTAGACACTTTGGTCCCAGCTATCAAAAAAATAAAATGAATAAATAAAATGGCAGTCAGCCAGCAGGGCTAGGCATGTAGGTATGGATTCCTGAATCTAGCGACTGCCTCACCTGTCATGTCGACTGAAAAATTAGATGTGAAAAAAGAGCAGGGGGCTGTATGAACAATTTATATACATTTTGGTATTTTGCCTATTTTCACTTATAAAATAGGTGAATGGCTAAGAAGTGTTCGAGATACCACAGTATCTTAATGGGTTAGATTAGGTTAGGTTTGGCTGTATCCAAACAATTAGGGTAAACGACAGATTGGCGACATAGCGGCCACCTCTCTCAGAACACAGCCACTTCCCAAAAAAGCATTTGAATTATGCCATTATTTCGTAATTTTGGAGAAAACACTTACTTCGAAAGGAGAGTAAAGGTCTCGGTGTTCTACCTGGATGGGCCACAACTCTTGACTGATGCTCATGGCAGCAAATTCAAGTACTTTTCGGGAAGATGGCAGCATTCCAGGAGATGTTGCCACTATGTTGCCACTCAGTCATTTAACCTACTAATTTGCATACTTTTTAAGGTAAAACTGAAGACTACTGCCATGGCCTGGTTCCTGCCAGTTACTGACATGAGTGTTCACCAGCTTTTGTTTATATTCAAGTCTTTTGCTTACATTTATGAAATTTAACATCTTTCCTTATGTTTCTACATTCATCCCAAAGGGGCTGCTGCTAAACACAGCACCACCTTTGCACATAAACCGATAGGGCCAGGTTATCGAACTAGATGGGTGCGGTCGTTTTCTGCAGTTTTACAAATTACAATAGCCGATGTTAGAGAGCAAATGCAACTGGATAATAGGAGGCCTAGCTGTTTGCCACTACGCTGTACATAAAAATCTATTAGGTATGCCAGAATGTAACATTTGAAAGTCAAATAGAGTACCTAGGTAAGTAGCTGTACTAGGTATAGGCTAGTACCTACCTACCTAATATACTATAGGTTGCCTAAAATAATAGAAAATTGATAGGCGTCAGCTACGTCATTCTGGAAGAGTAACTTACGTATAGCCTAGGTACCTAGGTAGGTCGTATACCTATGTATTAGGTAGTAACCTATACATACCTAGGTAACTACCTAGGTAGGTACTACCTAGGTACTAGCCTAGTCCAGGCTGCCCAATTTAGACAAGGTAGCTAGACTACCATTACGGTAATTTTGCATCAAATCTACAGCAAAAATCATAGCTTACATTGTGAAAAAAGACATGACAAATACGCCTACTTATAAAGTTCAATTTAATTACCTACCCATTGATAAATTAGGCTGGGAACCTGGTCTACGGTATGTCTACCTTTGTAGTCTCGTCTAAGGTAATACCTACTACCTACTACCTATACGGTTATAATTGGACCTACCTTTTAAAAGATACGAAGTTATTTCTTCTAGGTATAATTTACTTGCGACCCAAAAAGGGTCAAAGGAATAATTCTATAGATAGTAAGGATAAAGTGAAGATTATATTAACAATTTGACAGCTAGTCTAAACCTACACGTCAGTTACGTACTTTTCAACGCACGATCGAGGTGGCGAATTTAATCTCTACAACGGCACCTCAATTTAGATGTTTCAATTTACCTTTTAAATATAATATTTATTTAGTTTATCTTACGTATACGGTATTCATTTTATATTTATCATGAAATAAGTTATCCAGTGAGAGTATTGTAAAATGATCCCATAGAAATCAACTTTATTTGGTTAGGACCAAAAAAAAAAAAAAAAAAAAAAAAAAAAAAAAAAAAAAAAAAAAAAAAAAAAAGAGTATTTGTGGCTTCTGGCTTTATTTACAAGTTATCTTTTATATTTGTTTGATTTTCATTATGAAATTAGTTATTCAATGTAAGTATTATAATTTTTTACCCTGGGAATAATCTTTGTCATGGTTAAGACGAAAGAGTTAAGAGTATTTGTAGCTTCTTTTTTTGGCTTTTCTAATGTTTATAAGCGGTGATGGAGCGACTCTTCGATATTTACTTACCGTTTTCCTCTAATGTGACCCACAAATTAATAAAGCTCTTTTTTCTGCTAGATATGAGGTAGTAAGGATAAATATGTCTCATTAATTGCTACATATAATGTACCTTATCAATTGCACTCATTGCACAAACATAGAAGAAGAAGAAGAAGAAGAAGCACAAACATATCATTTATCACTAATGTTTGTGCAATATGATTATTGGAGGCTATAAGGAATTTTTAAAAACTCCTGTCTGTTCAAGCATTTTGTCTATAAATAGCTTTTTTTAATTTCCAGAGAGAATATCTTATGGTTCATTTATTCATTCGCTTAAAGTTCATTTACATTCGTTTTTATGTTGTGATTTGATCAAATAAAAATAGGCCAATCTACGTGGTATTTTCCATAAACTGGGTCCCTGTATTCTAGATACCACAGTTGTTTCAAATGAATACTGCTAACCGTTGAGGGTGATTTTTATTTCGCTGGTGGCAATACATAAACATTGGTTCTTCTTAACGTTTACATTTTATTGGCATCCATTATGCTCACGGTGTCTAGAAATGGTATTAATGCGATTTTAAATGCGTGTTTATGCAAGAGACTGAGTTATTCTCATTAAAAACACACGCACGCGCTCAGGATCTTCTTTGAATATATTGGTTGTAAAATCGTCGCATCCTCCATAGGCCTACATACAATTTCAGAGATGAATTAAAATAGAGATGTTGATCAATTTTAATCATAGGCCTATATTTCAATGTACATATTTGGAGGTATCTTTTTTTATATAGAAAAGACAAAGGTTGTCTTTTATTTCATTGAAGGACTGGCAACCTTGCTTTACTGCACTGGATCACAGTCAAGGAGCGGTGCTATGATGGTGAGATCGACGGTGTCCAGAGCTTCGTTGATCATAGATTGCACAGACTGTTCAATCGTGTCTCTGATGAACAGTTCAGTGACGTTGACAACAAGTTCGGTTAGAAGTTCCAAAATCCAGTTGAGTGGGCCCAGACCGTGTATGTCAACGCTTATGTGCCTGAAAAAATAAGAATATTACGATTTTAAAGAATATATTAAATGGATTTTGAGGAACAAGTCAGTGAGTTATAGAAGAGGTTAAACATTCTGTCCTACGTTTTGACACAATCTTTGCACAGGTTGTTACACCTTGTTAAAGGAAAGTCATCGTTTATATTTTCACTGTATCATAATCTAGAAAGTGGAGTGGAGAGGCTCTTACCCAATCTTATCAACGTTGAGCTTCGAGACCTTGAACTTACAAACGGTACGGTCTAGAGCGGCCTCGAAGCTGACGGCGGCACCGTTCACATGGATAACAACGTCAGCAACGGGACCCAGGTCCATGAATTGAGCCAAGCACGTATAGTGACCCTTTGGTTGAATTATTATTATTATTATTATTATTATTATTATTATTATTATTATTATTATTATTATTATTATTATTATTATTATTATATTAGTCAGATGAACATTATTCATATGGAACAAGCCCATCAAAGGGGACCACCGACTAGAAATTCAAGCTTTCAAAGAATGTGTTTCGTTATAAAGAAGTGACTGAGCCTAATGGGGGACACAGAAAGAGATCAGGTTTAAAAAAAATGAATGCGAAAATAAAGAAATTAGTATATAAAAATGTAAGCAAATTACTGGAATATAAGAATTGTTTTACGGTAGTAGGTCAAGACTGACTATTTATCAAGGCTTTGTTGAATAGGACTCGGTGTCCACGTTGAGACCAACAGTTGCTCAGTATTATAGACAGACTTCTTAAGTCTTGAAGTTAAATTCTTCATTTGGACTTCCTCAGACGTTACCTTCATTTCGTCTAAGCCCGTCCCTGCCGAAATGCCGATGACAACGCCCTCTGCGTCCCTGATGAAGTTAGCATCGGTCGATCGGTAGAGGGAGGAGAGACCTCTAAGCCATCCTTCGTAAAGAGCAGCTTCGCCATGCCATTCGACACCTAAGATCTAAGCAAACATTAGCTAATCGTATTAAGATGAAAGAATTAATGTACTGTTCTGCATTTATACTAAGGTCAAATAGGCCTATGACCATTGTTTTAACCATTCTTAGGCTAGTTCCATAATATTGTCAATGTAATTTACTTCCCTTCAGGCAGATAAATTCATAAAAAACCGATTAAGTTATTGAGTTTTGACTTCAGTGTTTTCGTTTGAAATTTTGAAGAAGAAGAATTAACAAACAAATATTTACCTTTTTGCTGAAGCCCGTTGTGGCGTTTGGGAGTGGAGATGGATCTAGGCCATTCTCAATGATGAGAACTTGAAGATTATCGAACACCAGGTCCAAATAGTGGTTCAAGCTGTCCTCACCTGCCCAAATATATATATATATATATATATATATATATGTATATATATATATATATATATATATATATATATGATAAAAGATCTCATGCAACCAACACCATATTGAAAAAGAATGTATCATGGGGTCTAATAGGCTTAAAACCATTGTTTTAACCGTCCCTGGGCAAGTCTCATAATAGGACCATATGCATAAGAAATTGATCAATGATTTTGAAGTCTTTAAAAAATCATAATTTATCATTTTCGTGTCATTAATCTCTCTCTCTCTCTCTCTCTCTCTCTTCTCTCTCTCTCTCTCTCTCTCTCTGCTAATAATAGAGACATAATTAGTAGCACTGAACTTATGTAGATCTGAACACGCGCGCGCGCACACACACACACGCATACACACACACACACACACACACACACACACACACAATACTGACCTGGAGCTGCAGCAACGGCGCCCCAACATAACCCAACCAACAGAAGAATCTTTCCCAGCATGATTTTCGTTATGCAGCTGACACTGAAAAAGAGCAATATTGTACAGCTGCCGAGCTGATACTGTACACACGAGTAACTCATGTATCCTGGGTCCTGCAGTTTTGGCAATTTGCAAATGAAATTCATAATAATGAAATATATGAAGTGGGCAAATTCAATCATGATTTTTCTTTATTGAAATTAATGCAGTTTCCTAACATTTGCAAGACATTCTTTAAGTTAAATAAAGTTGACTGCTGTTATCAAGAATAAATCGTAGGCCTAGTTCATGAAGTGCTCAGTCTCATTATGCAGATGTAATACGATAATGAACTAATGCGTCTAATTGTCACACAACAAGGTTTGGACTAATCATATAAATGGACGTATTGACAAATCTATCTTTTATCAATATTAGGGAAGAAAAATTTTTAAACATTTCAGCTGACCATAAAATCATCTGGACAAGGAGTAGATGTGCATTTTGATGCCAAAACCAGTTCCACACTAACTGAACCTGCAATGTCTTCAAGCCCTCTTCCTCCGTGTTCCAAGTTCCACCATATTCTTCGTTTATATATAGAACATTTTTACTCACGACGAATCCTTCATCAGGAGATGAATGCTGATAATACGATCAACTCTGCACTCACGTCTCAGTGACTCATCACCAAGGATTATGTAGGAGACGCATCTACATCCCAAGGCTAGGTCTAGCTGCCCTTGAATTCATGATCCTTGTATCCTATTTATGATCATTATCATTTATACCTTACCACGTCTTTCATTTCGTTATATTCTCAAGTAACTTCATGATTAAAAAGCATATTCCTTGCAGATCACGAGTAATTTTTCTCGAGTGTTAGCAAAATAGCATTCAGTGTAGGCCTATCAGATAAGCAACGATTGCATATCAGGTTATACTAACAAGAATTGATTGACGAGCTCCTGAATTATCTGTCAAGAAACTGTCTTCGGGCTCCATAAAAAGAAATGAATAACTAAGATAATCAATAATAAAAAAAATCTGTAGGCAGAATCTCAAACTGATCTGCTACCAACGGCTTTAGACTGAATATCGATTCCTCATTCTCCTTCCTTAACGTATGATCAACCAGGACACTCGGCCTGCGGTTCTGGAGAGGATAACAGCCTTTAATAACCACATCGCCTACTGAAGGAGGTAGGTAGCCTCTTCCTACTTTTTCCCATTAGTACGAGCAACGCCAATGCCATGGGACCGTGTACAGCATGCATCTGTATCAACGGCCTTCAGGATATACACATTATTGATTGTGATACCATTACACGGGTTGAAAGGAGGCTAACTCTTGTGAAGACAATAGTAATTCTCAAATAGATAGCTACAATTTTGAGGAGGAAATTCAATTATCTAATAATCTACGAAATATTCTAGCTATAAATTGTATTCTTTTGGTAATGTTCTATATTCTTTCGAAAAACTGTAGATATGGAGCAACGACAATGCCTTTTGAACACGCCAGCTCTCTTGCTGTCTATTCTGATCTAGCTAAATGTTTTTATAAATAAGATTGGAAAAGTCAAGATTAAAAAAAAAAATTCATTCTATGTAAATCAAAATATTAGATTTTAGAAATAAAACATATATTTGGGCTAAATCAAATAACTCTTCTTCTTCGCTCTAGGCTTAATTACGATTCTTCGTCCCTTCTCTCTTGGCTGAGAAATAATGATATATATACTTGGTTTCCCACGCAGATGTTTCTTTGTATGCCAGTACTTACAGAAAAAGTAGATACATAAGCTTATTTCACGTCTAAAAAAAAACTACCACAGAGACAGCTTACCCTTAAGATTGAAGTAAACAACCCCCAGATAAGACTTGGGTTTTTATATGCTGTGTTCCCAGTCAGATGTCCCTTTCTCACGGTACTCTTAGAACGAAAGTTCTGTGCCTAATTTTTTTCTTTACGTAAGAACAATGAATAAAGTCCAATGAAACCTCAAGGTCCACGTAAGTTCTGTAAACAATCATGGGAAATATAATAAAGCCAGATGTTTCTTTTTGTGCGAATTCATCTCATGATTAATCCATGTTAAATATTGTTACCACAGGTATGGATACGCCTCATATTATAAAAATTTCCGTTTAGCACAAATCCATGAGGTCTATTCTTTTATTTAGACAGTTACCAGCGCTTCAAATATTATTGGCATTGTCATGTGTCAGTTATATAACACCCGTTTTATCGGTTGCAAATGGGATATATTCAGTATTCAAAGAGCAATGGAGATTTGAGAAATATGTCTAAATGATTTGCCCATGGTTTCATTAGAGATGGTTTGCTTGATCTATTAGGTTGTTTATCTTTTTATTTGTTTATTGAGGGTGGCAATGGTAGCCATGCAGTATGAGAAAGCATGATCTGATTAGCAAAGAGCAAGCAGAAATCTTTTAAAAAAACCACTTTCTCAAGACCTTATTTGGCTTCGCTAATATTGAGTTTTCGTATTTGGCAAATGACTTGTGATATTCATGAGAGAGAGAGAGAGAGAGAGAGAGAGAGAGAGAGAGAGAGAGAGAGAGAGAGAGAGAGAGAGAGAGACTTTCACTCGTAATAAAAACAACTTTTTCTTTTTTAGACTGACCTAAAGGCATTCACTGGGGAAGAAATTAGACTTAGTTTCACGAATCCCTCGAAACGAGGAAGATAAAAAAGACGTCATTCATTGTTAACATTTTATTCTCAAGTGCTGTCTCCCAATCCACTCCTAATGGATGGCTGCAGGAGTCGTGGTGCGGAAAGGCCTCTTGTCGCAGTGGATGAAGGGCACAATCCACCTGTAAGGGTACAGATCGAAGTTGTCGAGGACGCCGTTCATGATGGTCTTGAACTGGTTTTCGATGGTATTCCTGAGGAACACCTCGACGACGTTGGCGATGAGAGTTCCGAAGGCGTTGGCGATCCAGTCCAGGAGGCCTAGGCCGTCGATGTTGATGGTGATGTGTCTGGGAGGAAGACAGGTGGATGTAAGATCTACGGAACATTGACACCTTAGACTCATGTTTTCGTTTTATTTGACTTTTATGTATTGCAAGATATCATGGAGGGGAGATTTATAAACGTTAGGTCTACAAACATTGTCTGACACCTTAGACTCGTGTTTTCCTTTTATTTGGCTTTTTATGTATTGCAGGATATTATGGAGGGGAGACTCATAAACGTTAGGTCTACGAACATGTCTGACACCTTAGTCTCATGTTTTTCTATAATTTGACTATTTAGGTATTGCAGAACCACAGGATATATGGAGTTATGTAATTCAGGAGGAAATGATAAACGCACCCGACGAATCTTATTAGAGCACGAAAAGGTTCCAGATAAAATCACTCACCCAATGTTATCGATGTTGAGGTCCTTCAGAGAGAACACACACAGATGCTCATCGAGAGCCGTTGTAAGGGTCAGTCGGATGCCTTCTATGTGTAGTGTGATGTCTCCGGAAGGTCCGAGATCCATGAACTGGGCCACGTATTTGTAGTGTCCCTGGTGACAGAAATGGCCAGTTAATAAAATAACTAAAAGCGAGAATGAGCTGCTTAGACAGGACAGGGCAGATCCTTGTTAAATTTCCCTGGCAGAATAACATTGACATGCTAAAAACTGCGAAAATTGATGACAATGCAGATAATATTTACTTTCGTGTGTGATTACAGCATCGTATCTCCTAAGGAACTGAGCTAAATTACCACAAAACCACCGCATTTAATTGTAAAATCAATAATTTACTGGGATTATGCACATTATTAGGTGTTTCTGATCATTCTATAAGGGCAAATTATTCTGCGCATGGGCCTAATCAATATGGTTTGGACACAGGCGGTGAAAATAAAATGTGAATTTTCTGTTTTAAAAGAAGTTCGTTAGAAGGAATGTTCCAGGAGTTAATGACGGCTTACTTTTTATCTCCACAGTCGGTTCATTACATCAATTGCTGATCAGAAACCGAAACAAAAGTAGGACTAGACCTATGTGCATTATTATTATTATTATTATTATTATTATTATTATTATTATTATTATTATTATTATTATTATTATTATTATTATTATTATTATTATTATTATTATTATTTATTTATTTATTTTTTGTTTTTTGCTTTATCACAGTCCTCCAATTCGACTGGGTGGCATTTATAGTGTGGGGTTCCGGGTTGCATCCTGCCCCCTTACGAGTCCATCACTCTTCTTACTAGTATGTGCCCCGTTTCTAGGATCATACTCTTCTGCATGAGTCCTGGAGCTACTTCAGCCTCTAGTTTTTCCAGAGATCTTGGGATCGTGCCTAGTGTTCCTATGATTATGGGTACAATTTCCACTGGCATATCCCATATCCTTCTTATTTCTATTTTCAGGTCTCGATATTTATCCATTTTTTCCCTT
>NC_087203.1:116728791-116736291 GCF_015104395.2 Macrobrachium nipponense | reverse complement strand
TACCTGACACAGATAAACAAAATCATGGATTCTTATAGTCTGGATTGCAACCAAGCTAAAAATATTTTGAAATATATGCATAAAGGGAAGTTTGTATTTATACAGGTCACTGACAGCACTGTTCGGTCGTGAAAACGAATTAAAATCTCTCCTGTTATATAACAATTTGAAAACTTCACAGTTGTAATTAAGATAAGAAAAAAAAAATAATGAAGGCATAGCTTTACATAACCACATATTCCTGACTACCCAGAAGATGTGTTAGCCTAGTCTTTTCTCAGCAAATGGATTAGTACTACAGGCTTAGTATCAAAACAAGTGAAATCCCAAGCACAATTACTAAATCTCTCTCTCTCTCTCTCTCTCTCTCTCTCTCTCTCTCTTCTCTCTCTCCATCCACTCACCTGTGCAGCCTAGCAAGTTCTGACCAAAAAGGAAAGGGGGGAGGGCCTTTAAATCTACGAATCCCAAACACCCACCCACATTAAACCGCCTTTGTTTCCTCGAACAGACAGATATTCGTCATTCCCACAGTTTTCATCAAGGTAAAGCCTTTATCAGACCATCCATCCATAAACAAATTTAAGAAATTAACGAAAAAAATTTACTGATTGACTAGCTGGTCAGTTTGTGCGCATATAAATAAAAAAAAAGAGGCAACGGTTTAGTTTCACACGGATAACTATAAAAATGGCTGCGTACTACACGTGAGAGTATTCACTTAGTTTTTTATGCCCTTAGACGCAAGCAGGCAGGCTCCTTCACGCAGCTGATAAGGATGGTGAATATAAGATTAAAATAGGATTATTTAGGATTATATGACAGTTGAAATAAACATATTTATGAGGTGATTCTTCTGATTAACATCGGATACTGCCATTTAAACAGTTTAGGAACAAGATCTACCAGTGGATGAGTGAGCAGGCTGATAACTCTCTCTCTCTCTCTCTCTCTCTCTCTCTCTCTCTCTCTCTCTCTCTCTCTCTCTCTCCAGTTGTGATGTGCTTTATCGAAGCACCTGTTCAACTTTGAAAGCCTCACACCGTTTTTATGTAATATAAAAGAAATAGATAAAAGATAAGGTATATACAAGTGATTGCATGAGTATTGCTAGCTACAATTACTTCTCATCATGAATGATATATATGTATATATATATATATATATGATATATATATATTATATATATATATATATTTATGTATGTATTATAATATGTATATATACATACACACACACACACACACACACACACATATATATATATATATATATATATATATATATATATATATATATATATATACATATATATATATATATATATATATATATATATATATATATACATATATTATATATCTATATAATATTATATATATATATATATATATATACAGAGTGAGAGAGAAGGAACTGTAGAATTCCAGTCTATTTGCCTTATAGACCTGTAGAATATTATAATCTATTTGCCCAATAGACCTATATGATTTTAATCTGTGCATAATAGGACTATATGATTGTAATCTATTTACCTAATGGGCCTAAATGACTTTAATTTATCTACCCAATAGGCCTATATGATTCTAATCTATTTGCCTATAGACATACAGAATTATAACATGTTGACTTGCTTGGCATTTAGGCCTATAAACATTGTTTCTTTTAGGTTAATGACATTTCTTTTAATAGACACGTACCATAAAATTCAGTTTGATTAAGCCCAGGTCACCTTAATTAGTCACAGAATGACGTTGGAAAGATAAACAAGTCACCTGAGATGAAAATAGATCTGAGTCTTCGATAAGCGATAAACTTTCCCCAACGAACAATAGAATTCGGTGTCCCATTATCGTTATGTGTGTTCTCTGATGTTACATTTTCTTTTATTCAGGTAAAAATATTTATAACAAGGACTGAAATATGATGGTGCTATAATTGTTGTTATTTTATGGAAGGTTTAAAAGTGACGAGTAAGCCATTGGTCTAATTTAGGCTTCTAGTCCCATATGCACTGAGGATTGATTCACCCAAGATCCTTTCGAATTTTGTGGGTTTTTCTAGTGAATGAATGCCTGAAGACATTAAATAGTGAAAATGGTATCTATATATCTTATTATCTTAGGAAATACGATTTACAAATCACCATTGAATTCAGATCTTCATGAAAACACAGAAAAGTTTTAATAGATAGTCAGGATTTTTCATCCTACAAAGGTGACACACCAGTTCAAATGCGTCATAACAAGGTGATCAAGATATCAAAATTTTTTTCATTTTAGTGATAAAATTGACATGAAAGCCACTTGAATACATTGGCCCTCAGCATTTGTCTGCTGTTAAAACCGGTTTTGGCCAGCAAGAATTGCCTTCGAACAGGTTTACAGATATCTCAAGCTGATATGTATTGTAATTCCTCACCACTTCAAGATATAGGCTCAAAGCAAGCGCACGCACTTTGTTACATTTGCTTGTGACTGCCAATATAAATCAATTGATACCCTTCTTCCGTCATTCTGTATGACATTTTCGTTTGTATAGTAATAGTCACAAGGGAGCAAACAACCAGCTCAGTCACAGTTCCAAGAAAGCCAAACACTCCTGTTTTTGGAAGATTTTTTTTTCTTAATACGTAGCAATTGCTGATTTATTCCTTTTCCTTCCTTTTTACCTGTCTAATAGATTTTCTAAGTTGACGTATGGGATTCCAAATGATATTGGTCTTGTGGCATGAGTAAATTAAGTGCGATCATAATTACTTCGAAAAGTTGAAAGGCATTATAGAGTAAAATTGTCGAAGAGTGGACCAAGACTCGAGTACATTAACAGAAGAAGACGCTTTTTGTAAACAAAACTTATGGTCTTGTGACAGCTGAATTATCGCAAAATTCGTGGAACCAAAGCTGGTATTTCGATCAAAAAATGATTCGCGAGATATGTGAATATGCGGTGACGGTAGATCTAGGTACTATTCCGCGGCGGCTTGACTATGGCAGTTGCGGTGTTTCTCTGCAGTTTTACCTCCTGAACAAGAATTTTAAGTAATATTAATTCGGACTACTGTAATTAACCCCCGGAGGCCAGTACTAAACACGGCGAAATACATTGGACGCCCCAATCCCTAGTGGATGTCGTATCCGCGGTTACGTTCCTTGCAGTCCGTGCGGAACTATTCTGTAGAATTACCGCGGTGATAACAGGCATTTAGGTAGCATGAGTTTTAAGCGGTAATTTCAAATAAACGGGACAATTACGGTCGCAAGAAAATTTTTCAAAATAGCGCCAAGAAAGAGATCTATGCTCGAGTTGAGCGACGGTGCTGCCATCTATTGGCAGGTTTTACGACTATTCACTCAGGAATTCTATACGAGTTGCGAGTGAAATATTATTTTAAAACACTCGATTAAATGATTTTTATTGTAGGAGGAAGTTTGGAAAGGTCAAAATAGTTAGCCTAAGTCTTCATTTACTTGTTTCTATAAGAAATACCCGGTTTGAGCGTTCAGATTAAGTAATAAGTTGAAGTTCAGTATACAGTCGAGGTATTGAAAGGCAGAACTGGTCAGGTACAATATGCTGGCGGGTTCATTCATAGGAACATTACTATCAGCTGTTCGAACAGCTAGGATTTGATTAATAGAAAATATGCCTTCACCAGTTGTCATATTAGAATATTCATTAACTATATTAGGTAGGAAAATAAAATATTGTCGAGATATGAAAGTAAATAACAAATATTGTTTTAAATTTTTATTAATTGTATTCTGACAAATGCTTTATTAAAAAAATCACTGTAGATGACGTGACCTTCATAAATAGCGAATCCCCCTCCAGGAAATGATAGTCAGAAATCCAAGCGCTTTCGTCTTTACTCAGACATTGTCAAGGAGTTAATGAAGTACAATTGGAGAGAAAGGTCTCGGTACAAAACAAGATCAAGAATACCATATGGTTAATTGTCAAAAGGTAAAAATTAAAAGAGATAATCCAGGATTATCGATATCACATGGTCACAAACTTAACCGAAATTACAAAGTACCTTTACAGTCCAAAACATGTAAAAAACTGAATATATTAATTTTGTTGCTTATATTTATCTACAACTTTTTTTCATAATGAAAGCATCAAGTGTAAATAAACCAAGACTTAAATTTAGAAAATTTCTATTATTTGACTTGATGAAACAAGATTCAATGATATTCTTTTAACTGTGTCATTACATGGGATTAAGGCTCTTGCTTGACTCCAAGCAAGAGCCTTAATCCCATGTAATGACACAGTTAAAGGAATATCATTGAATCTTGTTTCATCTAGTCAATAATAGAAATGTTCTAAATTTTAAGTCTTGGTTTATTTACACTTGATGCTTTCATTATGAAAAAAGTTGTAGATAAATATAAGCAACAAAATTAATATATTCAGTTTTTACATGTTTTGACTGTAAAGGTACTTTGTAATTTCGGTTAGGTTTGTGACCATGTGATGTCCGATAATCCTGGATTCTTGTTTTGTACCTGAGACCTTTCTCTCCAATTGTACTTCATTAAAACTCCTTGACAATGTCTGAGTAAAGACGAAAGCGTTTGGATTTCTGACTATCATTTTCCTGTGGGATTCGCTTATTCTGACAAATGTTAAATTAACGGAAGTATTGCACAGTTAAGATGTTTAATAATATACTTATATATATATATATATATATATCTATATATATATATATATATATATATATATATATATATATATTTGGTAGAAGAAAAAACTTTCATTTTCACCATACGTTTATTAATAATATCCAGATAAAATATGTTTACAAATATATGTGGTATTAAGGAATACCTAGTCAGGACGATACATAAAAAAAATATTTATATACTGAGTTATGTCAGAACAATACACACAAAACATACAGAAAGATTTACATATCTTAATTGTTATTGGGAGATGTGTCATATACAATACATCTGAGTCTTTTAATGACAATTAAATGGTTCCTTTAATATAACAAAATTTCCCACCTTTGCTGGAAACAAGTAGCAGAATGTTACAGAAAACAATCTGTCTTGTTAGCTATGGCAAGTCTGCCTTGTCGAAAGAAAGTGGTTCATAGTTTTGCTTATTTAAAAATATGGCAACATTTTTAAGGTTCTTGACCGGACGGTATGTCCGGCCGCGTCAAATATGATTGTTGTCAGATAGTTGAAAATTAAGCGAGAGGTTACTATTGTTAAAGATGATCACTAAACTAAGGGAAAAGATATCCCAGTGATCAACATAACATAAATTGCGTCAAGTGCCATTAATCAGCCTTACAGCTAGATCAAGCACATAGTACATCGTACTACAACCGTTTTAGGCCTATAGTCTTACAGCAAAGACAGTCACACACCGGGTTAACGAAAGTTGCTATCACAGATGAATGTTCTTTGAAATCACAGCATGTTCCAGAACCTAATAGTTGGCGGATAGAATCCATCCCTGCCTTACGTCTAGGACGTCGTCCTCAGCTGCCTCCAGGAGCTCTTTCAGTTGCTCTCGAGAAGCTTCCTCTATCCTTTTGGAGAGTTCCATGTCTTCAGGAACGAGTCGGATATCCCTCAGCATCCGCGCCTCATTTTGCCACCTCTCAAAAGACTCTTCGAAGTCCGCGAAATATGTGTTTTTGCTGGTTTCCTCTGGGTTTATCAGTTCTGCCACCTGTGTACGATTTATAAAAGATATAGGTCAAGTCCCCTTTAGCATTATTAATACATTTATCTAGTGTTGTTTTATTATTATCGCGTTGATGCTGTGTTTAGACGACATCAGTTCTGCCACCTATGAAAACCTATAGGTCTAGTTCTCTTCAGGATTATTAATAAATTTATCTAGTGTTGTTTTGTTATTATCGTGTTGATGCTGTGCTTAGACGACATCAGTTCTGCCACCTATGAAAACCTATAGGTCTAGTTCTCTTTAACGTTCATTTAAGCACATTTATCCAATAGTGTTTTATTGTTGTTATGGTGTTGGTATTGCATTTAAAAGAGATATACAAGACTGTATGACTCTTCACCACGCAAGAGAGTATACAGTACTCACCGGCTGCATGTCGGTAGCCCCAAGGAGGCCAGGGAAACTCCTGAAAGTTCTTTTCTGAACGGATGTGTTTGCTGTTGGTTTGAGTGTCCCTGTGGTGCGTAGGGAGGTGAGAAAACGCGTTGCGCTGAGGGAGGCACGGGATGCCATGGCTTCTGTCTTTCTGTAACGAGAGATTCTTGTTACTCGGTGGATAAACTTTAAAAAAAAAAACAGGTTTTTATTGAGGTTATATGTGATTATAGGACCTTCCATCGGTACCTACAAGCCTAATGTAAGCTTGGCCTAGTGATCTTAGTTAACTGATTGTTTTAACACGATCAAGTTTGAATGTTTGACATAAAATATTATAATAGACTCTTGGCTGCCAATGACCAACTTGATTTAGGTACCTGCGAAAAAGCTTACTTTGGCAATGATCGCAATTATACATTCTTGAAGGCTTGCAGAAATATAATGTAAATCCTTACATTTACAAAATATTTGAAAGTAATAAAACATTAGACTGTAAAATACTTACATTTGATCTTGTTAGTGTAAAGCTGATTCACACTTGTGTAAGTGTTCGTTGTCAGTTAGACAATGGAAGCCCAGGGCGCTGACGGTCCTTTTATAGGCGGGCATTACCGTTTATCGCTGCTGACGATAGCGGGCGAGTGAGTACACCAAGAGGTCAAGAGCTCCCACAAGTCTACGAACGGCTACAATGAAATCGATCAAGAGGGAGGGTGGTGGGCGGGGGGGAGGGGGAATGCGTTTATTATTATTATTTTTTTTTTTATAGATGTCTACTCACTCGGAGGACTGATCGCTTAGTATTTGTTTTTCTACTTTTTTCTGGTGCGAATGAGTAGATTTGTTCAGCTCCTTTACTGTACTATAGTGAAGTTAGGGATTTTGTTTTTTTATTGTTTGTTTGTTATTTCTTAACATTTTCAAGGAAAGTTTCTGTCATTTTATGATATATATATATATATATATATATATATATATATATATATATATATATATATATATATAAATATATATGATATATATATATATATATATATATATATATATATATATATGTGTGTGTGTGTGTGTGTGTATGTATATATATACATATATATATATAGATATATATATATATATATATATATATATATAGATATATATCTATATATATATATATATCTTAAAATTTTCTATATATATATATAATATGTATAGTATATATATACATACACACACACACACACACACACACACACACACACACATATATATATATATATATCTATATATATTATATATATATATGTATATTATTATTATATATATATATATATCTCTTAAAATTTTCAAGGAAAGTTTCTGTCATTTTATGATATATACATATATATATATATATATATATATATATATATATATATATATATA
>NC_087203.1:116661291-116716291 GCF_015104395.2 Macrobrachium nipponense | reverse complement strand
TCTATCACAGTTAACGTATTCGACTGGGTGGTTTTATATAGTGGGATTCTGGGTACATCATAATGTTAGCATTTTTACTGCATATTTCTTTTCTGACTCGAGATTCGTATACGTTATATTTTGAATTGTAAACAATAAGCACGAACCTCTGCCAAATCAGTGACATGTTTTATCACCTTTCGTGGTTAAGTGATATAGCCATGCGTATTCATCCAAAGGAATTTATAAACTAGTTGTTTAATTAAAAGAAATTATATTCTGCTTCTATAAACATACTATATTCTACATCTGAAAACAAAATAAATTAAATTCTACTTTTATTCCTGGTCATTTCAGTAGAAATGGCAACAACACTTAAAAGAAATAAAACGAAAAATAGTATCGCTAATTTTTACTTTATATATTTTATGTTGCTTTAGAGGCATAAGTATTGAGTACCATTCAATCCGTTAATTTAATTTTTAACCTTGATTACAGGTCAAACAAGGTCACGATTTCGTCAGCCAAGTTCTCATTACAGTTTGAGGTCACCAAAAATCCTCTTTAACTCTTGTATTTGCGAACGGGCCCAACATTTATTTTGTCATGTCCTTAGGTTAGGTTATGTAAGGTTAGGTTACATTATTACTCTCGAGGTAGGGAAATGAAGTGGGATTATTTTCAAGAAAGTTCTATGGTTAGTTTTTGAGTTACGGCGTCATGGAAATGTTCCGTACTCTTGTACATCTCGGGAAAATGCTAATGGGTCACTAAAAAAAAAAAATATTGCACCTCACGAGTTAACAAAGGAACGACCGGAAGTTGGAAATTTCGTTTGTTTATTTATTTGTCGAAAGGGTCTTTGTTAGTCTGGTGCTCTGACGTGTACAGAACGATTGATGTAGGTTTTCCAGGAATTAGATTCAACCTTTTACACAATCATATCTTTAATGTCGATAGTTATTATTGTTATCATTATTATTTTAATCTCAGTCGGTCTATTCGACTGGGTGGTATTGATAGTGATGGGTTCCGGGTTTCATCCTGCCTCTTTAGGAGTCCATCACTTTCCTCACTATGTGCGCTGTTTCTAGGAGCCCACTCTTCTGCAGGAGTCCTGGCGCTATTTCAGCCTCTAGTTTTTCCATATCCTTCTTATTTCTATTTTCAGGTCTTGATACTTATCCATTTTTCCCTTTCTTTCTCTTCAACTCTGGTGTCCCATGGTATGCGACATCAGTTATTATTATTATTATTATTATTATTATTATTATTATTATTATTATTATTATTACTAGCAAACTGACCCATCTACGATGGGTGATAAAATACGGGTGCAGAAGTGAAAAATTTATATGTACTATTTGTTCAGCAATATTAAAATAAGGGCGATTTTTATACATACCTACTACAGAACCTCTTTGTACACAATATCATCAGTTTGTCCACAACTTAATTTCAAGTTGGCAGAGTCAGTTGGTCTGCTCATCGCCACATACAGTTGGCCATGCGTGAACATGGGTGACGGCAGAAACACACCAACACGATCCATAGTCTGGCCCTGCGACTTGTTTGCAGTGAATGAGAAGGTCAGGTTGATGGGGAAACTGCCTGCGCCGTAACTGGAACGGAAACTGGTTGTCCGAAGGCATCAGAGGAATCCGGGGGATGAACAGACGTTTGCTGGTGTGAGGGCCCGTTGCTATCACTGCTTCGATGACGTGGGATTTTAGCTCCATAACGGTATGCCTCATTCCATTGCAATGTCCATTGGCAGGATCGAAATTACGAAGCAACATTACCGGGCAGTACTTCTTCAACGTTATTTTGTGCACTGGCAGTCCCAATGGATTTAAGTTATTCAAAAAATCTTGCAGATATTGATGATAATTTTCATCTTCTATTGTGTCCGAGCTGAAATATTCGCGACGTTCTCCGGGGAAGTTGTACAGAAATTATGTATGAAAAATCGTAAAGTAAGTCTATGGGAATAACCAGCCTCGTTTCACGGCCAGAAACAGCTCTGTTTCAAGGAATCCCTTCTCACCCCCACCCCCTACAAAGGAGGGAGGTAGGTTGGATGAAACCCCATTACAAACCATCTTAGAGGTCCCCACCATAACCCTGCGAAGTTTCATGCCCATCTGACCAGCCGTTTGGCCGTGATTGAATGACAGACATGCAGACACACAGACATTACGCCCATTATAGTATGATTATTATTATTAGTAGCAAACTTAAAATACGGGTGCAGAAGTGAAAAATTTATATGTACTATTTGTTCAGCATTATTAAAATAAGGGCGATTACACGAATACTCTCTCTCTCTCTCTCTCTCTCTCTCTCTCTCTCTCTCTTAAAGTAAGTGAAGGGACGATCAATGAACGTAAAGATGTTCGTGTTCATTATTGTTTACCCTCTTTTAATGATTCTCTCTCTTCTCTCTCTCTCTCACTGTAAGTCAAGTAACGAAGACGGTGATGGGATTATCGGATTACTTAGCTCTCAAATCACAAATTATCTCCACTCTCTTTCTCTCTCTCATTTTTCGATAGCAAGATAAAATTATAAAATTGTAGTGCATTAATGTCGTTAAATGGGTCTCTCTCTCTCTCTCTCTCTCTCTCTCTCTCTCTCTCTCTCTCTTGTCGGTGACTTTCATTTAACGGAACAGGGATCTTGATTGGTTTGTTTCTTTGTCAATTACTTTGCACTGTGATACGAATAATAAAGTATCTTTTTTTCATTATGTTACTGCAAAGACGCAACTTGTATGTCAGTGCGTTATGGCTACTGATAAATGCTCTTATGATCCTGTGTCTTCCAAAAAAGAGAAGAAAGTAGGAACTTGTCAGTTCCCTTTTTATTATGTCCATTGGCAGGATCGAAATTCCGAAGCAACATTACCGGGCAGTACTTCTTCAACGTTATTTTGTGCACTGGCAGTCCCGATGGATTTAAGTTATTCAAAAAATCTTGCGGATATTGATGATAATTTTCATCTTCTATTGTGTCCGAGCTGAAATAATCGCAACTTTCTCCGGGGAAGTTGTACAGGAATTATGTATGAAAAATCGTAAAGTACCTAAGTCTACGGGGATAACCAGCCTCGTTTCACGGCCAGAAACAGCTCTGCTTCAGGGAATCCCTTCTCACCCCAACCCCATACAAAGGAGGGGGGTAGGTTGGATGAAACCCCATTACAAACCATCTTAGGGGTCCCCACCATAACCCAGCGAAGTTTCATGCCCATCTTACCAGCCGTTTGGCCGTGATTGAATGACAGACAGACAGACAGACATTACGCCCATTATAGTATTATTATTAGTATTGTCTATCACAGTTATCCTGTTCGACTGGGTGGTTTTATAGTGTGGGGTTCCATGTTGCATCCTGCCTCATTATTATTATTCAGAAGATGACCCCTATTCATATGGAATAAGCCCACCAAAGGGGCCATTGACTTGAAATTCAAGCTTCCAAAGAATAATGTGGTGTTCATTAATAAGACGTAACAGGAGACAAGGGGAAATGCCTCCCCTTGCTAACTAACAGCAAAGTATGCAAGACTTCTTATAACCAGAGGACAAGGAAACTGGCAAATACAATATTTATAAACCAAGGTGCCGTCTTAACTTCTCGATCTCCTCATAGTACACAAGCAGAATGGAACTATAACGTCTGTCTCAAAACCTTAAATTCATATCAGATACTTTCCTTTCAATATTTAGTGATTTTTAATTGATGTTTGATGACAGATGTCAAAAGGCACAAGAATATAAAGGTTGTTATTTTATATGTGTCGCGCGTATTCAACAGGAAGGTGGGAACTTGTACTTAATTGATTTTAAAGTCTCTCTCCTTTAGAAGGCGTCATTTTCGCCGACTCATGTCTTCCCCTTTCTCTCTCTCTCTCTCTCTCTCTCTCTCTCTCTCTCTCTCTCTCTCTCTCTCTCTCTCCAGCTTTCACTTTCGTATTTCCCCTCTGCGTATTTGTTTCGGATATCCGCGGGGTACTTTCGGTCGGATATACGCTTCCTTCGTAAGTAATCTTTAACTACTTCGAACTTTCACAGATGGTACGATAAGATATTTTGAGCTATTTGTTAATATAATTATTATTATTATAAAGAACATGAACCCTAAGAATATGGATAGGGTTCACTTACTGAATAAGAGCCAAGAAGTTCGACAGAGAGGCGCTTTTACTGCATATTGGGCAGAAAGGAAAAATATTTGCCTCGTACGTGGGAAGGAAGTTACGAAAATAGTCCCTTTTTTTTTTTACGGCATATTAGAATTGTCTCTCATTTGCGTTGTAATTAGTAGTGAAAATGATCCCTAAACGGCGTCGGTAGCGTAATGAAGCTTCTTGTTTAAGAAAGGCAAGGTATTACGCTCAGTTTACGGTGCAATGCTGGCTGTAATTACGCTAGGTCAAAACGCAAGCGCTTTGGCATGCATGCACACACACGCACGCGCAAACAATCACTGATCCAATACTGCCAAAAAGATAAAAAAAAAAAAAAAGCTACTCTGATTGGTAGATATTTCGTATATCACCAAACACAAAGGTGCAGTTGAACTAAGCATCATATTCTGTTTACAGCTAATTGCTTTAAAAAATTATATGTATAAAACTTGCATTTATTTGTCGAAATGTTATACCCATTTTATTAGCCTCTGCAGAGCTTTTTGTATCGCAGTTATGATTTACTGTATATTCTTACAGTTATTCGCGTACGTGGTACACTATACTGCATCTCCCCTCCCCCCTCCCCCCCGCCCAGCCAACAACTCGTGTCCTTTAAATATCTTTGTTTTTATTAGATAGGGAAAACATATAGAAGGCCGAATAATATTGTTTAGGTTGTTATATATAATATTTACTTACCGTTAACTTAATTGTCCTCTTATTCTTTTATGACATCCTTTCTCTTTCTACCTAATAATTATATGTTTTTCATATATATATATATATATATATATCTATAATATATATATATATATATATATAATATATATATACACACACACACACACACACACACATATATATATATATATATATATATATATATAAAATAAAATAAAGCCCCTTGTTTTACCTCTTAGTGCACCTGTGGGGTTCTTTCCTACTTCCACCTTTAGTTCGTTGTATTTAATTTAGTTTATTTTCGCTTACTCGGGGAGTAAGCCTACGAACTACTTTGTTGCTGTTGTTGTTGTTATGGGGTTGTAGGAAAGGTCTATGAGAGTCTAAAAAGGTCTGAAAAAGGTGTTTCGCTTTGAGTTAAAGATGGAGGAATTTCAGGATATTTATGATTAATTTATTAAACTGAAAATGTATGAAATTAATAATGAGCATGTTAAACAGTACAGAACAATTATTTCTAATAAAATATAGCGCAATTATTTTTATTTTTGTTTTTGAAACAACGCGCTATTTGACCGTAGATTTTGGCACCTTTTAATGTACGTTAAAAGTCAGGAATATAATGTTTACAACTTATGCATGTGGGGAATATATTGCACACGTCCCGAGTAAGCTGGTGGTCGGATCACGCCTCGTTTGGATCTCTTTATGCAGATGTGCAACCACTCTAACCTCCCCTTTTTTCAATGTCTTCAGCGCAGAATGGCTGGAAGTGGCCCATTGCTTGCCTTGACCGCCTAAATTTCTCAAGTCAATATGATTTCCCTTTATTTGGTGTCAAATTGCAGGACGTTCCTCCTCGTCCTTGAAGGCTACTCAGTTTTCCGTGTGACTTGGCTCAATAATTCAACTTTTCAATCGTCTAATCTTGGCACCACTTATCAGGGACAAATACCTTGTTCCGGTAAGCGTGGGTGGACATCCTTTCTTTGTTGAGGTCTGGGTTGGTTCAAGTTCGTCTTGAAAAAATGAAATGAAGATTTTGTCATTTTTAGTCATGTCGTTAATTGGTTTATGTCAGCGCGGCAGTTATTAAGCGTCTCGTAATGGAGGGGAGTGTCCTTCTGCAGGTGTCATTAGGAGGAATCGCGTCACATCCTGCCGGAGAAAATGAATTTCTACTTCTGTCATTCAGGAGATGGAGGAAAAGACTCCTGGAGAAAGTGTCGCAATTTTGAGCATCAACAAATAGGTCTACTTTTTTACGTAATACATAATCTGCTTCGTTACTGGTCGTAGTCATTTATATTACCAACAAGCCGTTCTTTAAGGGGCCAGGGTAGTAGCGTTCAGTAAACCTCACGCTGTGCATTGAAGTAGACATTACTAAAGTTTCTTCGCGGCGTACCTCAGGGCCCGTAGCTGCGACCCCTTTCATTCGTCTTTACTATACCTCCGTTCATGATCTCTTTCTACCATTTTGCTTTTCCCCAACCCTCTCCTATAACAGTTGGCCTTATAATGCAACTGCGTGGTTTTCCTCCTGTCACACCTATAGAACCCTTTTTTACTCACAGTCTTCCTTGCAAACCTGAATAACCTCATAGGTTCCAGTGCTTTTCCTCCTGTCGCACCTCTCTCTCTCTCAGTCTTCCTTGCAAACCTGAATGACCTGATAGGTCCCAGCATTTGGCCTTAGGCCTAAATTTTCTATTCCATCCCACAATACAAGCAAGACGAATTCCACCATATTCACCAGTTAAATCAACCAAATTCAGACTGCAACGAAAAGTGAAAGGACAAACAAACGCGATAAGAACGCGAAGCATATCGTATTGACTCAACATTTGGCGGAGTATGTATATATATATAATTGCGGCGTCACAGGGCGAGTAGTGTTCCAGTATCGCGAAGGAACCAACATCTCAGTCTCCTCACCTCTCCTCTCAGCTGTACTTTGCAAGGGACATATAAGAGAGCGAGAGAGACCCGTCTCCTTGGCATTGTCGTACCAACAGGTGTGCGAGTAGGACGCGTGACGAGTTATCCTCCAGCCTGGAGAGAGGGGGGCCCACGGTATTCATTTTGTTTTGGAGTGACGATTCGTGTTGTGAAAAGTAATCACTTGCTGTGAAGATGCGTCAAGACTCTTAAAGGTTTTATAGTCGAAGTTTCATAGATAATTATTAATTAATAGTAGTTATAGCAAGATGGATGTTAATAGAATGATGTGGTTGCTATTATGGCTGGGTATATTAGCCTTAAGTCTCCTTGTGACATCGGGAGAAGGAACAGCCCACCACGTGACCCCCATAGACGGCGAACCCGACCACATCGATGCCAACTTGCTACGGACGTTGACCGATGACGTCATCTTAGAGGATGATGAGGAAGAGGACTCGAACATGACCCCGAGGAGTTCGAGGACCGAAATTGGGGCGACCAGGGTCACGAAGCCAAAGACTGAAGAGGAGATTTTGATGATGAAGGAGAAAGCCTTTAACGAAGCCCTGTTGCTGATGGGACAGAGGCCCAAGAAGTTTGGTAAGAAAATTACCGTGTTGGGGGGGGGGGGTGTGTCCGCTGTCTTGCTCTTGATGGGAGTTGGGGGCAGGCCTGAGGTATCTATGTGTGCTTATATAGTATTATGTATGATTCACATATATCTATATATATATATATATATATATATATATATATATATATATATATATGTACATATATTGTATATATATATATATATATATATATATATATATATATATATATATATATATATATATATAATATATGTATATGTACTGTGTGTGTATATATATTATGTATGTGCTGTGTGTTTATCTATTCTATATATGGTTTATGTTTATTTATATTTATATATATATATTATATATATATATATATATATATATATATATATATATATATATGATATATATATATATATATATATATATATATATTAATTATATTTTACATATCCTATATTGATATCAGTTTCACTAACAAATACTACAGAGCTGTACCCGAGTAATTCAAATTCTGTTCACGTCTAACGTCCGTTAATCCTATGCATAATGCTTGCGGATTGCAGTAACTCTGCTCAGGAACTGTTACTAGCAAACAATTTCTTGTACCAATATCTTGTACACCATTGTTTTAGAATAATGTCAGATTATTATTATTATTATTATTTTCATGGTTTCAAATGCAATTCTAACTTGTCTGTAGTCTGAGTTTAACTTGAAGAATGATTCCTTTGTTGATTTATAGAGTATTAGTCGTTTCCTCACATTTAAAGAAATAAGATAGATAAGAAAAAAGTATATTCATATGTAAAGAGATCAAATAAAATATATTAATGTATATAGAGATAAAAACGAAATAGTTTATCTCTGAATACAAAATCAAAATAAAAACGCTAATTGAGGCAAAACTGATGTATTGTGAATCACTTTTTTTTTTTTTTTTTGTAAAAGGAAGTTACGATGAATAATCCACCTGTAGCAAAACAAAGAAAAATAATGATACAATTCGGAAATGCATTTGACGCTTTACTAAGAATTGTTTATAATAAGCGTCATAACCGATACCTCTTCCTTTATCTTGGCATAACAATATGGAGAAGGTGACTCAGAAACCTTAGTCAAACCTTTTTGTTCTTCTGTAACTGTCGCGTGCGAAAACGGGCGTCACTCGAGGTTCCTTGCGGCGTCCCTACGGCCCGTAGCTGCGACCCATTTCGTTCGTTTTACTATACCTTTGCTCATAGTCTCTTTCTTCCGTCTTACTCTCGCAGACCCTCTCCTAGCAGTTGTTTCATAGTGCAACTGCTTTGAGGTTTTCCTCCTGTTACACCTTCAAAGCCTTTTTATTCTCAGTTTCCCTTTTAGCGCTGGATGACCTCATAGGTTCCAGCGCCTGGCCTTTGGTCTAAATTTGATATTCAAGTTCTAATTCCAACAGTTGTTTCAGAGTAAAATTGCGACGTTTCCATCCCGTTATACCTTTTTAAAGCCTTTTTATTCTCAGTTCCTCTTTTAGCGCTGAATAACCTCATAGGTTCCAGCGTTTGGCCTTTGGTCTAAATTCTACATTCCAGTTCAAATTCCAACAGCTGTGTCAAAGTGCAGCTGCGAGGTTTTCATTCTGTCAGACCTTCAAAGCCTTTTTATTCTCAGTTTCCCTTTTAGCGCTGAATAACCTCTTAGGTTCCAGCGTCTAGTCTTTGGCCTAAATCTTGTATTCCAGTTCTAATTCCAACAGTTGTTTCATGGTGCAACTGCGAGATTATCCTCTCGGTACACCTTTGTAAACCTTTATAGAGTCTCAATTCCCCTTTCAGCGCTGGATGACCTCATAGGTTCCAGCTTCCAGCGCCTGGCCTTTGGCCTCAACCTTATATTCCATTCCATTCCAGCAATGATGGGACAATGACAGAACTCACTGAGGAGGATGTCGTCAATTGGAATTTCTTCAGAAGTTCAAGCGAAGATCCAAACCATTACTCCCCTAATACTACAATTCTCCTTCTATTCTTATAATTTACCGACTAGTTTTATCGACTTATTTATTAAATTGTTTATTTAGTTTTTATTAATAGATGGTCTCTTCTTTCTGTATTTCCTGCTATACCTTCTTTTACTTTCTAATGAACGCCAATATTTTTTGGAAGCTTGAACTTGATTCAAGGCCAGTGGCCCCTGTGGTGGGTCTGTTCCATATGAAAAGGGTTCGTCTTCTGAATAATAATAATAATAATAATAATTAAAAAATTAATAATAATAATTAATAATAAATAACAAGTTTTCCTCTACTATTCTATAAATAATAAATAATGATAATAATATTAATAATAATAATAAGGATAAAAACTGTAAGTTTTCTTCTACTACATTCTTATAATAATATAATAATAATATTATTCTATAGGGTTCATTTTCTGAATTATATTATATAATATTAAGAAAAATAACTCCTTTGTATGTTTCCTTCTTCTTCTTCTTCTTCTTCTTCTTCTTCTTCTTCTTCTTCTTCTTCTTCTTCTTCATTTTGCCACGCAAGACCCCAGGACGCAAAAACATGAATCACAAAGCAACACATAACGGACACTTCCTCCTCCTCCTCCTTCTCCTCCACTTCCTCCTCCAGCTCGCCGTGTTAGATAACAGTACAGTCCCCCCTTCTCTCTTCCTCCTGCTCTCGTGGCGAAACAAAAGAAAAACTCGCAGGGAAATATAATTACAGACACGTCTCGAGACGAGGTCTTCGTCCAGAACAAACAAACAGCGGCAGGAGAAGCAGCATCCCGTAAGGATATGTTTTTACACCGTGGGCGTCGCCCTACAAGGCGTGACGGGGTGTCATACCATAGGACGTTGCCCTCTTCGCGTTATGATAACCTTACTCGGGGGATTAGTCCGTGGAGGGGTATTGTCGTAAGTTCACCTCACGTGGTGCGCTGTAGGCATTACTCAAGGTCATTTTTTTGCCTTGTTTCTTTGCTGCAACCCCTTTCATTCCTTTTACTGTACCTCCAATCATATTCTCTTTCTTCTTTCATGCTATCCACTCTCTCCTAACAATGATTTCAGAGTGCAACTGCTTCGAGGTTTTCCTCCTGTCACACTTCTCAAACCTATACCTACTGTCAGTTTCCTTTCCATCGCTGAATGACCTCATAGGTCCCATTGCTTAGCCTCTGGCCTAAATTGTATATTCCACTCCATTCCAATCTTATAAACATCCTTTGGGGTATTAGAGATTCTCCGTTAAAAGGAGTCGAGTGGATTATTAGTATGGGGGCTCGAGTGTCTCATGCTTCTGTCTGTCGTCTTGTTTATTAGCTGATCGGATTCGTTCTGAATGTTCGCCTCTTGTGGCTGGGTGCGCATTGCTAAGAAAGATTTTTTTTGGGAATTCCTTTCCCTGACCTGGTCTGGTCCATACTTCCGCCTGTGTTTTATTTAGTCTTTATGTTTTATGCTCTGAATAATATAATAGATAATAATAATATCCAATAATATATATATTGAGAGTTTGATCAGAAAGTCTGGATAAAGTTGGCAATGATTCAATCTCGTTAACTGAAGTCTCTCTCTCTCTCTCTCTCTCTCTCTCTCTCTCTCTCTCTCTCTCTCTCTCTCTGAAGTCTGCAGAACGTTGATAATTATTTAACTGGAGTCTCTCTCTCTCTCTCTCTCTCATCATTGTTCCTGTCATCTTGTTCCCATACCTGTTTAATAATAATGATAATGATAATAATAATAATAATAATAATAATTAATAAATATTCCCCCAAATACGCTGTTATGAATAAATACGATGACCAATGTCACCTTGAAAATACAGAATGCATGTCACGACCAGGAAGGAATACATCAGACCATATATCTTTGTACTTCTTTGTCAATCTGCTTTGTTCTGGAACAAAATACCAAGTCGGAAAAAAGGAATGTCCGCTTGGCATGACATCGGTCTCTCTGTATATTTTATATTTTGAGTAATATTTGATCCTGTGAATATTATTTCAGGATGCAGAAAGATCAGGGAAGCGTCGTTGTGTGATTTGCTGGGTGGTAATGATGGCCTTATGCCAGCTTTGGGGGTTGTGTGTGGGGGGGGGGAGTCTTCGATTTCGTCAGCATCCTTCGTGAGATGGTTCACGATTTAAGCGACCGTTGTCATGTGATGTGGTTCATTTATATGAATATTTCATTGGTTTTATTATTTTATTACTTTTTATACGTTTCAGAATCTTCACGCCATTTTGGATATCTTTATGACCTTTTCTGTCAATGAAATTGAAATATATTTTTTTATATTAAGATTATTGACAGATCTACAGTGCTCCATTACTGACATCTCTGCCTCATTTAGAACCTTGTAGTACTTCATCTCCATTATTTTCTGGATAAATTTACCTTGCTGTCCAACCGCTCAAACTCCCTCTTTACAGTCTTAAGGGCTGAACGCCTGTAAGTGCCCCAGTGCTTTGGTTGACAGCCTCAATTTCGTAAATCATTCAGTCATTAGTTACTGTCTTGTTATTGTACTTCTTTATATATATATATGTCCCTTTACCTTCTCTTACTTCCAAATGAACACCTTAATATTCTTTGGAAGCTTGAATTTCCAAGTCAGTGGCCCCTTTGGTGGGCTTGTTCCATATGGATTGGGTTCATCTTCTGAATAATAATAACAATAGTAATAATGATTCATCCAAGATTGACTTCTCATTTCAATTTGTAAACAAACTCTGTTCATTCAACCTTCAGTCATCAGTAACTTTAATGTAACTGTACCAATTAATTCATTCAAGACTGAGATCTCATGTTATCAATAACTGTCCTGTAACTGTCACCTTTAATTCATTCAAGACTGAGGTCTTATGTTATCAGTAACTGTCTTGTAACTGTACCCTTTATTTAATTTATTCGAGACTGAGGTCTCATGTTATCTGTAACTGTCACCTTTAATATATTCAAGACTGAGGTCTCCTGTTAGTCTGTAAACAAAGTCTTTTCATTCAACCTTCACTCTTCTTCTTCTTCTTCTTCTTTCAGGTCCGGGCCAATTCTGCGACGAGTTTATCACGGGAGAGGATTTCTACATCCATTCACCCTCTTACCCCAACAACTATCCAGCTAAGTGAGTTGAATTATTATTTTTAAAGGATCGTTTTCATTCTCGTCGTCTCGACGGCATTCTTATCACCCCGGATGTCGGCAATTCATCATCACACTGCCATAACGGCTCTCTAAATATGTTCTCGCATACCTGAGGGAAGTAATGATCCTCCCATATTACAGGGTTCACTTAACGATAATGACCCGTTCTTCCATTCCGCCGCCTTATCTTCCTCGCCCACGCAGGGTGGGTAGTGCCACGTCAGTGCACCCTACAGACATTACTTACTTACAAGGTTCTTTGCGGCGTCCCTACGGCCGCTAGCTGCTGCCCATTTCATTTCTTTTACTATGCCCCCTCCAATCATAATCTCTTTCTTTCATCTTACTTTCTTCAACCCTCACCTCACAGTTGTTTCATAGTGCAGCTGCTTTGAGGTTTTCCTCTTGCTATACCTTATCATAGGTCCTAGAGTTTGCTTGGGCTTATGGCCTAAGTTTCATATACCATTCCATTCCTTTTACAGCACCTCATTTCATATTCTCTTCCTTCCATCTTACTTTCCACCTTCTTCTAATGATTGTTTAACAGCGTAGCTGCAAAGTTTCCCTCCCGTTACGCCTTTCAAACCTTTGTACTCTCAGTTTCCCTTTCAGGGTTGGATGACTTAATAGATCCTAGGGCTTCTCCTACGTCCTCAATTTCACATTCCATTCCTTATCTCCCACAGCACGACTTGCAGATACCAGATCTACCGACGTCATCCGGACATCTGCGGAGTGACCCTGACTGTCCTGAGGCTCGATTTGGCCGTCAGGTCACGCGGGGGAGGGGACCAGGTGACCAATGATGTCACGGCGGACCCAACCCGAAATGAGGAGGGTGATTGCGTCGGGGACTCGCTGACCGTCGGGGAAGTTCATCACTGCGGGAGGTACAGGCGAGGTCAATCAGGTGAGGTCAATTGTTGGATGGGTTTCCTTCATTCTTCACACCGTTGGACCGTGGAACAGCCCCCCTACTACTCCAAAACAATTGTCCTTTTATTTTAATCATTTACTTATATATTTATCTATTTATTCGTTTATTTTTTCTGTATATCCCGTTACCTTCCGTTACTTCTTTATAATGGATACCATAATATTCTCTGAAAGCTTGAATTTCAAGTCAGTGGCCCCTTTGGCGGGCTTGTTCCATATGAGTAGGGTTCGTCCTCTGAATAATAATAATAATAATAATAATAATAATAATAATAAGTCAATACCCTGCCTCTGTAGGCTTGTTCCATATGAACAGGGTTCATCTTCTGAATAATAATGATGATAAAAATAATATAAATTCGTTTCGTTCTGTTCAGACGTATCCTTGTCCTAAGCAGCCAAATTACCTTAGATTCCATTGGTACCGAATAATAATAATAATAAGTAAAAGAATTACATCTCATGGGTCCCTTATCTTGTCACTAATGAGTCATTGTCTTGAAGACAAAGAGACATCCATGAATTTCCGCGTACCTGTCCCTGGTGACGTAATCATGGTAACGAGAGATGTTTCAGGTTGACAAATGCCGCAGTGTTCTTGCTTATTATTATTATTATTATTATTATTATTATTATTATTATTATTATTATTTGTGAATGCTGGAAGCAGTCCTTCTTTCAGACATGTTTTATTATTAAAAATAATGGCAGAATTCACAGAATTGATTTTATACAAAATTCTTTCAAAGCATAAGGAGAATTGAAAGAATTTTGTATAAAATCAGTTCTGGGAATTCTGCCATTTTTTTCAAAAAAATGTTAAATGATTATTATTATTATTATTATTTTTATTTAATTTTTTTTTTGCTTTATCACAGTCCTCCAATTCGACTGGGTGGTATTTATAGTGCGGGGTTCCGGGTTGCATCCTGCCTCCCTAGGAGTCCATCACTCTTCTTACTATGTGCGCCGTTTCTAGGATCACACTCTTCTGCATGAGTCCTGGAGCTACTTCAGCCTCTAGTTTTTCTAGATTCTTTTTCAGGGATCTTGGGATCGTGCCTAGTGTTCCTATGATTATGGGTACAATTTCCACTGGCATATCCCATATCCTTCTTATTTCTATTTTCAGGTCTTGATACTTATCCATTTTTTCCCTCTCTTTCTCTTCAAACTCTGGTGTCCCATGGTATTGCGACATCAATGAGTGATACTTTTTTCTTGATTTGTCAATCAACGTCACGTCTGGTCTATTTGCACGTATCACCATATCCGTTCTGATACCATAGTCCCAGAGGATCTTTGCGTGATCGTTTTCTATCACTCCCTCAGGTTGGTGCTCATACCACTTATTACTGCAAGGTAGCTGATGTTTCTTGCACAGGCTCCAGTGGAGGGCTTTAGCCACTGAATCATGCCTCTTTTTGTACTGGTTCTGTGCAAGTGCCGGGCATTCGCTTGCTATGTGGTTTATGGTTTCATTTTTCGTATTGCACTTCCTACATATGGGAGAGATGTTATTTCCGTCTATCGTTCTTTGAATATATCTGGTTCTTAGGGCCTGATCTTGTGCCGCTGTTATCATTCCTTCAGTTTCCTTCTTTAGCTCTCCCCTCTGTAGCCATTGCCATGTGTCATCGCTGGCTAGTTCTTTTGTCAGTCTCATGTATTGTCCGTGCATTGGTTTGTTGTGCCAGTCCTCTGTTCTGTCTGTCATTCTCCTGTCTCTGTATATTTCTGGGTCTTCGTCTACTTTTATTAGTCCTTCTTCCCATGCACTCTTTAGCCACTCGTCTTCACTGGTTTTCAGATATTGCCCCAGTGCTCTGTTTTCGATGTTGACGCAGTCCTCTATACTTAGTAGTCCTCTCCCTCCTTCCTTTCGTGTTATGTATAGTCTGTCCGTATTTGCTCTTGGGTGTACTGCTTGGTGTATTGTATTGTCATATGTTTCCTGGTTTTCTGATCTATGCTGTGGAGTTCTGCCTTCGTCCATTCGACTATTCCTGCGCTGTATCTGATTACTGGCACTGCCCATGTGTTTATGGCTTTTATCATATTTCCGGCGTTGAGTTTTGACTTGAGTATCGCCTTGAGTCTCTGCATATATTCTTTCCTGATCGTGTCCTTCATCTCTTGGTGTTTTATATCCCCTCCTTCCATTATTCCCAGGTATTTGTATCCTGTCTCATCTATGTGTTTGATGTTGCTCCCATCTGGTAGCTTTATCCCTTCAGTTCTCGTTACTTTGCCTTTTTGTATGTTGACTAAGGCGCATTTTTCTATTCCAAACTCCATCCTGATGTCCGCAGATACAATCCTTACAGTCTGGATTAGCGTATCTATTACTTGATGCTCTTACCATACAGCTTGATGTCGTCCATGAACATCAGATGGTTGATTCTGTCGCCTCTTTTCTTGAGTTGGTACCCGGCATCCATCTTCTATAGTACTTTTGTCATGGGAATCATGGCTACTACGAAGAGTAGTGGGGACAGTGAGTCGCCCTGAAAGATCCCTCTCCTGATATTAACCTCTGCTAGTCTTATTCCAGAGCTTGTAAGTATTGTATTCCAGTTGCGCATTGTATTTTTGTTTTTTGAGGAAGCTGATGGTGTTTTCCTCTGCCCCATATATTTTCAGGCATTCTATTAGCCATGTGTGTGGTATCATGTCGAAGGCTTTCTTATAGTCTATCCATGCCATGCTTAGGTTGGTTTTCCTTCTCCTACTGTTCTTCATTACCATTTTGTCTATCAGGAGCTGGTCTTTTGTGCCCCTACACTTCCTTCTGCAGCCTTTCTGTTGGTGGGGGATGGTGTTTGTCTCCTCTAGGTAATTGTATAGCCTTTCACTGATGATACCTGTTAGTAACTTCCACATTATTTGTAGCAGGTGATAGGCCTGTAGTTACTGGCTATATTTCCCTTACTCTTGTCTTTTTGTACCAAGGATGTTCTTCCTGTGGTCATCCATTTGGGTGCATGGTGATTTGAGATACAATACTGGAGTTGTTCTGCTTTTCGTGGGTGTAGGGCCTTGAAGTTTTTGAGCCAGTATCCATGGACTCCATCAGGACCTGGGGCTTTCCAGTTTTGCATTTTCTTTAGTTGGTGTCTGACTGTGTCTGTCGTGTTCTCTGTGAATCTTTGTTTTATTCTCCCTGTTTCTTCTTCCTTGACTTCCTGGAGCCATGTTGCATGTTTGTTGTGTGATACCGGATTGCTCCATATGTTTTCCCAGAGTCTCTTACTTGGTTCGGCTTCAGGAATTTCTGGGTGGTTGTCTTCCCCTCTTAGTTGGCTGTATAGTCTTTTCTGGTTGGTTCCGAATAGTTTGTTCTGTTGGTATCCCTTATTCCTGTTCATGTACCGTTGGATCCTATGTGCTTTGGCCTTTAGCCTCGGTTTTACATCTTCTATTGTGTTGTTTAGTCCCCTCTCTTGTACTTTGTATTTCTCGTTGAGTTCCTCCCTTGTTTTCTTGCTTCTTAGCCTTTTTTCTGCCATCTCTTTCAGTTTACTCAAGTCAGATCTCATCACCATGATTTGCTTTTCCAGGCGCCTTTTCCAAAGGAGGTTGCTGTTTTGGTTTCTGTTGGGTTGGTTGTGCTGGTGGTGTTGGTGTTCGAATCCCCATCAGTTCTGCTACTAATCTTGCTCCTGCATATGCCAAGTTATTTGTTTCTGTGATACTGGTGGTGTGTATTATGCCCATTATTTCATAGACCTCACTTGTTTTCTCCCTTAATTTCTTGGTGTTGTAGGTTTTCATGGAGGGGATCTTTGTTCTCTCTGTATCTGGCTCCATCCATTGTCTAATCTTTTCTACCCATTCCGTCTTCTCTGTTACTTCGTCGGTGTTTCTTCGTGTGTCGTTGTTTGATACTTCATCATCCCTGTCGTCTTCTGTGGCATCGTCTCTCAGTTCGATTATTATTATTATTATTATTATTTTATTATTATTATTATTATTATTATTATTATTTTATTATTATTATTATTCACTAAATGAAACCTATTCATAGGAGCAAACACACACAGTGGCTACTGACTCGGAATTCAAGCTTCCAAAAGATATAGTGTTCAGGACGAAGTGAGACGAGGTACAGGGAAACACAGAAAGAAGAGATGCCACTTATTAAAAAGGAAAAAGACAAATTAATAATAATATAAATAGATAATTTGTATCTAGATACAAGAAGAATGGTATTAGGATTGTAATGCATTGCATTGAACTTCCTCTGGGAGGCTGTTCCAAGTCCAACGGTGTCTGGAGGAATAAAGGACCTCTGGAACTCTAAAGGTTTTCGACAGGATATGTTAAATGATTGACGTCTTCCGCGAACAGGGTGGTAAGAGTGGTGTTACCTGTGGCTCTGGCGTGGAGTAAATGGAATATATGGTTTTAACTTGATTTTTAACAATATTAGTGCTAAAAAAATTTGATATAGGTCTAGGACAGTTCGTCAAGAGTAATTTTTATACTATATTTTTAAAAATAAGACAAAAAAAAAGTCGGTTAGACAAAACGAAAATATTAAAACACATTTTTATACTTAATGCGACTTGTTATAGGTAATTTGTTCACTAAATACTGATTTCATCACCATTTTGTCACATTTATAAAAATTAAACACGAATGAAAACAAAATAAAAGCTCATTTGATAAAATGAATATATAAAAACATTGTTTTAAGCTTAGTGCCACTTATGAAGAATAATTGTAATACTAAAATTTACTTATTTCATCAAAATTTTATCATTTATGAAGATTAGACTAGAATTAAGACAAAATAAACGTTCGGTTTGACAAAAAAAATGTTTTAAGCCTAGTGCAATTTGTCAAAAGTAATTTTCGCACTAAAATGTACTTACTTCATCAAAATTCTATCATTTATAAAGATCAGACAAGAATGAAAACAAAATAAATGGTCTGTTTTACACCACGGGTGTCTTAGCCTCGTGAGCCGATTTAGGCCTATATATGCTTCGCCCACAGACGTATAGGCCTACATTGTCTTCTTTACACTTTCCAGCGCTGTTCAGATTCCCTTCGTCTTTCCTGACGGTGGAGTTCCGAAGCGGAGACACCCACGGGGCCTCCGGATTCCTCCTGCTGGGCCGTCAGGTCAAGTCCTGCCGTCAGCCGAAGTCCTTGGGGAAAGCTCTGGTGTCGACCGTACCTTGTGACAGGTCAGTCAGTCGTTGGGGCTAAAAACCTGTGTCGTTCGGTCTAGGTAACTGAGGAATTGAACCACAACAGATCTGTTTACGTTATTTAGTTTTATTTTTCATCAGACGACTAATAAATTGCATAGAAAATCAACTAATTAATACTTTAATTAACTTACCTGTTAGTTAAAGATTGGTGTCACTAAGTAAAAATGATTTGGACTAGGCCTACTCTCTCACTCACGTGTCATAGGCCTAGGCGTACTTTAGCGATTTATTTAGAAGCATTGAACTCGACCAACTTCCTAAGATTCATCTCAACATTGAAGGGTTATTGGTCTTCACTAAAATATACATTTATATCTCATTTTGTTCTACAGCTATTGAAATTAAGTACACAAGGTGAAATGTGTCCCTCTCCTTGGCAAATGCCTCTTAGCAAACGCTCAAAAATGGCCAAGAACAGAAATTAAAAAAAAAAAATGCACTTTCTCTCCTTCCTGCAGGAGGATAGAGTCTGACGCCTTCGTCATAAGGAGTCCCGGATATCCTAGGGAATACGAGGACAACGTCGAGTGTCACTACGTCGTCACCAGGGGCGAAGGAGTGTGTGGGATCGACCTCCAGGTGGAGGACTTCAATCTGGAGGACGGCAGCTGCATGTTTGATTACTTGGAGGTCCAGGGGCGAAGGCTGTGTGGGAAACTCCAACCTGGATTCACGCGTAAGATATTCTAGACTTTCCTTGAAGGAGTATGATAGGCTTGTTTCATATGCTAGGTCTTGCTTCCTCTTGGGATTTGATGAATTGTAAACCTTATTATAATCTCATGTATACCTTACCAGAACTTCTAATGAATTCTTAAAGATGTGATGAAGCTTGGTAAACCTCGCTATAGGCCTAATCTTATTTTAAAGTTACGAGAATTGAGTGAATTTACATAAGTTTTTTTTTTTTTATTGTTGTACATGCGTAGATTTGCTATTCACGATATCTCTTAGGGGGGGAGTCCAGAGGGGGTTAAACACCCCCCTTCCCCTAGGCTCAGTCTGCTTTTAACAAAACTCTCGCAGCTCTTCTGCACGTTCAACTTTTATTTTGTAATATACGACGAACTATCTAGTCTTTCTTATCCTTGCAGGATACTACGACTTCGAAGGACCCCAGTTAGACATCCGGTTCCGCTCTGACGAGTCCTCGCGGAGGGGAGGGTTTTCAATCTCCGGCCGACGAGTGAGATGCGACGAAGGGAAACCACTCCAGCCGCCACTCGGTCAAACCAGACCGGGAAGGAACGAAGACTCAACGTCCCCGCCTTCGGAATCCACCACCTTCCCCGCCCTGAAACCCGTACCCCTGCCTACCGTCCCAAACACCACTCTCCCGCCAAATGTTCGAACTCCAGCGGGCACTTTCTCGCCTAACGTCCAGCTAGCGGGTCCTCTGCCGACGAACCAGTCTGATATTGATATCAGTTATATCCTTTCGGTCATTGGACGTAGGCCTATAACTGGCCTTGGGAAGAATGAGGAGCCCTTTGGAGTTGATGAGAAGGAGGGAGGAGGAGGAGGTCTGGAAAGCGAGGTTGAGGAAGATTTCACAGAATTGACCAGGGCTTCTGACGACGGATGAGACCACGACGAACGCAGACCAGAATATTCCAGGAGATCCAGACTTCAACCCCTTCACTGGCACCGGTTTACCGCCCACTCTACCAACCATTCCAGGCAGGATTCCGACAACTGTGCCAACGACCATTCCAGGCAGGATTCCGACAACTGTGCCAACGACCATTCCAGGCAGAATTCCAACAACAGTGCCAACGACCATTCCAGGAAGAATCCCGACGACGATCCCAACCATTCCAGGACGAATCCCGACGACAATTCCAACGACTTCGGGAAGATTCCCAACAACCGGGACGTCCATTCCTGGAGGCGTCACGTCTACGTTCCCGACGACATTCCCGACGACATTCCCGTCGACGGTCGATTTTCCCTCCACAAGCGTCTTCCCGACCTTCCCTACCACGACCTTCGCGGGCGAGGCTTGCGACGAAGTCTTCGCCGAGCAGACGTTCACCGTCAGTAGTCCTGGATACCCTACGGCTTATGCGGCGAATCTCAACTGCGTCTACATCGTAGGCCGATTCAGCACTGATGTCTGTGCTGTGAGTTGTTGTTGAGATGTTTTCCCTGTTTATTCTTTATGTCTTGGAAAAACAACATTAAGGGCTTTGGAAACTGTTATATATGATTCATTTCACTTTGCAGCATCCCTTTAGGTTCCTACCTGCAACCCATATAATTTCTTTAACTGCACCTGCATTCTCTTTCTACCATCATACTTTCCCTAACCCTGTCTTGCAATCGTTTCATAGTGCAACTGCTTTGAGGTTATCCTCCTGGTACACCTTTCAAACCACGTTGCTGTCAGTCTCCGTTTCTGCGTTGAATGACCTCATAGGTCCCAGCGCAAGCTTGGCCTTGAGCCTAAATTCCATACGCCAGTCCTATCCCCAAACACACGTATTTAAATGTATTTTACCTAAACATGGCTAAAGGTTCATGTGCTTCAAGAACGCTTGCAGACTCTTCTTAAAATTCTTCCTTTCTCGTCCTCTTAACAGCTCCAGGTGAATTTAATCGACGTTGACCTGCCCGACCTCGATCCCCTGACGGGGCAGTGCCTGGGGGATTACCTGGACATAGGGGGCACCAAAATATGCGGTACACTGCAAGGGCGCGTCTGTAAGTGGGTGGATTCCTTTCAAGTTGTTCACTAGAAATTCTGTAGCTGAAGTAGTTTTTTAATTTATCAGGTTTCATTAAGGTCTGAGAGATGACCTTAGGCTGTTACAGTTTTACGTTTATGCATATTGTATATATATACATATATCTAATAAAAGAATCCCATAAAAACGCCAAAATATAGGCACTAAGTACTACTATATTTCAGAGATTGCTGTCTCTCTCTTCATTACCTACCTGAAGAGAGAGACAGCAGTCTGAGATATACTAGTACTTACTTTCTATATTTTGGTGTTTTTATGGGCTCCTTTTATTAGAAGGAATTCTGTTGTTGCAGAACATTTTTACCAGTCATACATAGATATATATTGAATATATTTATACATACATACAGTGTATATGTATATATGTATACATGTGTGTGAAGATAAAATGCCCATAAAACACTATTTTAACGTTGCAACCATATATTTCGAGCACTCCTACTGTGCCCCTGATCACTGGTAAAATATGGGCATAGGATGTGTTACAAGAGTACATATACAAAAACATATGTGGGTGTGGCAGTAAGTCTCTGTTGGTGACCCAGGAAGGGTGGGAATTAAACTATTCCTAGGAGATTTCTGGCCTCATTAACTCCCGTCTGGCGACTAGTCTTGGACACCTGCTTGAGGAGCGGCCTAACGATTGTATTATAGTATTACAGCAAAAAGACATTAATATATATATATATATATATATATATATATATATATATATATATATATATATATATATATATATATAAACTCCATATTGAACCAGGATGTGTCAAGCTAACTGGAATGATCCCTTTCAGTGACCTTCGACTTTCCGGACCAGACTCTGGAGATGAACCTCCACACGGATGCTGCCACTGCTGGAAAGGGCTTCAGGGTGAGACGATAATTTGTCTTTTAAAAGAAGATATATACTTAAAAGCTCCTCTAGTCACGACCTTTCCGAGATACGAAGAACCGTGATCGTAGATTAAAACTGTTCTTTACTGTATTATTATAATCATAATTTGCTTAATATATTTAAGTTTTATATAACATTTGTATTAATAAAATACTCTATAAAATGCAGTACAGTGCTATAGTAGATTCACATAAACTTTAATGTACGTTTTATATTACATTTATATTAATAAAATACTGTATAAAATGCAGTACAGTGCTATAATAGATTCACATCAACCGTACTTCTGATGTCTAGGCCAGTCCCTTACGGCGCTCCTGATTGGCTGTCGAACTCTCAGCCTCTCTTGTGAGAGTTCACATAGGCAGGATGTATGTTCCACCTCTCCTGAGGGATACGTCTTTCAAAAGTATCCCTCAGGAAAAATGGAACATACATCCTGCCTATGTGAACTCTCTCTCTCTCGAGAGAGACAGAGTTTCCAGCCCTGTGACTGGCTTACCAACAGCCAATAAGGAGCGCCGCAAGGGACTGGCCTAGACATCAGATGCATGGTTGATGTGAATCTACTATAGTATTGTGTTTTAGTATGAAAAAACGTAAATAATACTGAGTTTATCAAGTTGGACTTATGAACAGATCAAGATATGAACAGGCGTATGCAATGTATCGTTCGTAGGTCGAGGAGCGTGTATTAATTTTAGTTCATTTATTCCTATACTTCTCTAGTTTTTATGATAATTTATATTTGAATTTCTTCATTTTCCTTTCAATTTATCCTCTCGTGATTTTTAGATTTTATGATTAAAATTTGTGGTGATTCATGCTCGTATGTCTGGCTCTCACAGTCACTAAGACAAATGTTATGTTATATACAATTAGTGACGTATGTATGCTTTATGTATGATTTGACGCAATCCTTTATGAATCCCTTGACAGAGGACGTCAAGCAATAACATATTCAAAGGACGTCAAACAATGATATATGTATCGTGTGATGTTGGAAGTCAAATAGTAACTTATGTATCCTTTACCTATCATTTTACACAGGACATCAAATATATCTAGCTTTACATAACCTTTGAGGTAGGTTTTTATCCTTAATGTATCCTTGGACGCAGGATGTCCAATAGTAAGGTAAGTATCCCTTGATGTAGGGCGTGAAATAGTTATGTATGTATCCTTTGGCACAGGGCATCCCATAATAACATATTGATCTTTGGGTGCAATCCTTAATGTATCCTTTGACTTAGGACGTCCATTAGTAACGTATGTATCCTTTATGTATACTTTGACATATGATGTTAAATAGTAACAGATGTATCCAGTAGTAATGTATGTATCCTTTAAGTATCCCATGACTTAAGATATCCATTAATGACGTATGCATCCTTTACATATTCTTTGGCATATAATTTTGAATAGTAATATAGGTATCCTTTGACAAGATATCCAGTAGTAATGTATGTAGACTTTATGTATACTTTGACTTGGGACATTCATTAGTAACACATGTATCTTTTATGTATACTTTGACGTATGGTGTTAAATGGCAACATATGTATCCTTGATGTCACTTTTGACACAATCTTTGACACAATCTTTTATATATCCTTTGACATAGAACTTCAAATAGTAACCTTTGACACTTCCCCAGATGGAGGCGACGCAGTTAACGGACTGTGGTCCCCTGCCACCTGACCCCAGCCAGTGCGACACCATCACTCAGCAGTCGGCTTTTATGCTCTTGAGCCCAGGATACCCGGCTCCCTACCCTTCGGGCACCGACTGTACCACGACCGTCGTGAAATCTTCGCCTTCCGTTGTCAAGTAAGGAATTGTGTGTTATTGCTGTTTATATATATAGTACTATATCTATATATATATATATATATATATATATATATATATATATATATATATATATATATATATATATATATATGGACGAGTCAGTTACGTGCTTGCCTACCGATTCGGTACTCCCGAGTTCGATTCTCCGCTCTGCCAACGTGGAATCGGAGGAATTTATTTCTAGTGATTAGGAATTCATGTCTCGATATAATGTGGTTTTCAGATCCCACAATAAGCTGTAGGTCCCGTTGCTAGGTAACCAATTGGTTCCTAGCCACGTAAAAATATCTAATCCTTCGGGCCAGCCCTAGGAGAGCTGTTAATCAACTCAGTGGTCTGGTTAAACTAAGATATGCTTATAGCCACAATTACTTTTCACTTTTTTATTTGTGCAGATTTACAATTCTTTCGTTTTCTTCTTCTTCTTCTTCTTCTCAGCTTAATCCCTAGTCGGGGTCGTTGTTTTTTTTTTTTTTTTTTTTAAATTACCCTCTTCCAGCGGTATATCCGCCTTGAACGGGTAATTTCATGATTGGTTTGTTTTCTTAATATTACAAGTAAACCAATTAAAAAACTATTGGAAAACACCACAGTTGCATTCCTTAATCAAACTTAACTTATAATTAGCCTAACATATTCCATTCTGTATTTTATAACCCTTTGTAAAGATAACTTGATTTACAACTAGACTGATACTTTAGATATAAGTTTATCTTATCGTTTCTCTAATTAATTTTTTTGTATTCTCAGCCTATTTTTGGAACTCGTGGACTTTGAAATGACCTCAAGCTTCGGCTGCTCAGGAGATTACGTGGAGGTCGTCGGCACTGGCCAACGGCTCTGTGGACAGTTAACAGGCCAGACGAGTAAGGAGTTCGAATTCGTCTTTTTCACATAAAAAAGAAACCTAGGAATCAATAGCGTTTTTGTTGAATGAAGTATCTGTTGATCTTTCCAATATTTGTAATGCAAGTTATGAGAGAGAAAAATTCACTTGATCTTTCCAATATTTTTAATGAAAGTTTTGAGAGAGCAAAATTCACTTTCAAACATTTTCTGCAAACTTTCCTTTTAATAATGCTAAGTTGTTCCTACTGCATTTGTGTGCATAGTATTCTGTTGTATATTATTACTATTATTATTATTTTTTTTTTTCTTCCTCTATCACAGTCCTCCAATTCGACTGGGTGGTATTTATAGTGTGGGGTTCCGGGTTTGCATCCTGCCTCCTTAGGAGTCCATCACTTTTCTTACTATGTGTGCCGTTTCTAGGATCACACTCTTCTGCATGAGTCCTGGAGCTACTTCAGCCTCTAGTTTTTCTAGATTCCTTTTGAAGGATCTTGGGATCGTGCCTAGTGCTCCTATGATATGGGTACGATTTCCACTGGCATATCCCATATCCTTCTTATTTCTATTTTCAGATCTTGATACTTATCCAATTTTTCCCTCTCTTTCTCTCAACTCTGGTGTCCCATGGTATTGCGACATCAATGAGTGATACTTTCTTCTTGACTTTGTCAATCAACGTCACGTCTGGTCTGTTTGCACGTATCACCCTATCCGTTCTGATACCATAGTCCCAGAGGATCTTTGCGTGATCGTTTTCTATCACTCCTTCAGGTTGGTGCTCGTACCACTTATTACTGCAAGGTAGCTGATGTTTCTTGCACAGGCTCCAGTGGAGGGCTTTTGCCGCTGAATCATGCCTCTTTTTGTACTGGTTCTGTGCAAGTGCCGGGCATTCGCTTGCTATGTGGTTTATGGTTTCATTTTTCGTATTGCACTTCCTACATATGGGAGAGATGTTATTTCCGTCTATCGTTCTTTGAACATATCTGGTTCTTAGGGCCTGATCTTGTGCCGCTGTTATCATTCCTTCAGTTTCCTTCTTTAGCTCTCCCCTCTGTAGCCATTGCCAATTGTCATCGCTGGCTAGTTCTTTAGTCTGTCTCATGTATTGTCCGTGCATTGGTTTGTTGTGCCAGTCGTCTGTTCTGTCTGTCTTTCTCCTGTCTCTGTATGTTTCTGGGTCTTCGTCTACTTTTATTAGTCCTTCTTCCCATGCACTCTTTAGCCACTCGTCTTCACTGGTTTTCAGATATTGCCCCAGTGCTCTTTTTTCGATGTTGACACAGTCCTCTATACTTAGTAGTCCTCTCCCTCCTTCCTTTCGTGTTATGTATAGTCTGTCCGTATTTGCTCTTGGGTTTAGTGCTTTGTGTATTGTCCATATGTTTCCTAGTTTTCTGATCTATGCTGCGTAGTTCTGCCTTCGTCCATTTGACTATTCCTGCGCTGTATCTGATTACTGGCACGCCCATGTGTTTATTTGGGCTTTTATCATTATTTCCGGCGTTGAGTTTTGACTTGAGTATCGCCTTGAGTCTCTGCATATATTCTTTCCTGATCGTGTCCTTCGTCTCTTGGTGTTTTATATCCCTCCTTCCATTATTCCCAGGTATTGTATCCTGTCTTATCTATGTGTTTGATGTTGCTCCCATCTGGTAGCTTTATCCCTTCAGTTCTCGTTACTTTGCCTTTTTGTATTTTGACTAAGGCGCATTTTTCTATTCCAAACTCCATCTTGATGTCCCCAGATACAATCCTTACAGTCTGGATTAGGGTATCTATTTCCTTGATGCTCTTACCATACAGCTTGATGTCGTCCATGAACATCAGATGGTTGATTCTGTCGCCTCTTTTCTTGAGTTGGTACCCGGCATCCATCTTCTGTAGTACTTTTGTCATGGGAATCATGGCTACTACGAAGAGTAGTGGGGACAGTGAGTCACCCTGAAAGATCCCTCTCCTGATATTAACCTCTGCTAGTCTTATTCCAGAGCTTGTAAGTATTGTATTCCAGTTGCGCATTGTATTTTTGAGGAAGCTGATGGTGTTTTCCTCTGCCCCATATATTTTCAGGCATTCTATTAGCCATGTGTGTGGTATCATGTCGAAGGCTTTCTTATAGTCTATCCATGCCATGCTTAGGTTGGTTTTCCTTCTCCTACTGTTCTTCATTACCATTTTGTCTATCAGGAGCTGGTCTTTTGTGCCCCTACACTTCCTTCTGCAGCCTTTCTGTTGGTGGGGGATGGTGTTTGTCTCCTCTAGGTAGTTGTATAACCTTTCACTGATGATACCTGTTAGTAACTTCCACATTATTGGTAGGCAGGTGATAGGCCTGTAGTTACTGGCTATATTTCCCTTACTCTTGTCTTTTTGTACTAAGGATGTTCTTCCTGTGGTCATCCATTTGGGTTGCTTGGTGATTTGAGATACAATGCTGGAGTTGTTCTGCTATTCGTGGGTATGGCCTTGAAGTTTTTGAGCCAGTATCCATGGACTTCATCGGGACCTGGGGCTTTCCAGTTTTGCATTTTCTTTAGTTGGTGTCTGACTGTGTCTGTCGTGATCTCTGTGAATCTTTGTTTTATTCTCCCTGTTTCTTTTTCCTTGACTTCCTGGAGCCATGTTGCATGTTTGTTGTGTGATACCGGATTGCTCCATATGTTTTCCCAGAGTCTCTTACTTGGTTCGGCTTCAGGAATTTCTGGTGGTTGTCTTCCCCTCTTAGTTGGCTGTATAGTCTTTTCTGGTTGGTTCCTAATAGTTTGTTCTGTTGGTATCCCTTATTCCTGTTCATGTACCGTTGGATCTTATGTGCTTTGGCTTAAAGCACTCTGTTTTACATCTTCTATTGTGTTGTTTAGTCCCCTCTCTTGTACTTTTGTATTTCTCGTTGAGTTCCTCCCTTGTTTTTCTTGCTTCTTAGCCTTTTTTCTTCTGCCATCTCTTTCAGTTTACTCAAGTCAGATCTCATCACCATGATTTGCTTTTCCAGGCGCCTTTTCCAAGGAGGTTGCTGTTTTGGTTTCTGTTGGGTTGGTTGTGTTGGTGTTCGAATCCCCATCAGTTCTGCTACTAATCTTGCTCCTGCATATGTCAAGTTATTTGTTTCTGTGATACTGGTGGTGTGTATTATGCCCATTATTTCATTGACCTCACTTGTTTTCTCCCTTAATTTCTTGGTGTAGGCTTTCATGGAGGGGATCTTTGTTCTCTCTGTATCTGGCTCCATCCATTGTCTAATCTTTTCTACCCATTCCGTCCTCTCTGTTACTTCGTCGGTGTTTCTTCGTGTGTCGTTGTTTGATACCTCATCCTCCCTGTCGTCTTCTGTGGCATCGTCTCTCAGTTCGTCTTCGTGTAATTCGTTGTCGTGTGACATTTCCCTTTCCAGTTCTTCTCTTTCTGTTGGGGAGAGCCAGTTGTTTTTCTTTATGTTCCTTACTTGGTCTGCCAGCCTCTGCTCTGTTATTCCTCTCATTCCAGATGTTGACCAATCTTCTTCTATATCCTCTCTCCGTCGGGTGTTTCTTCTGATGTAGCATCTCCATATTTCCTTATTTTCTTCTCTTGTCCATTTCTTCCTTTTTGCCTCTGTAGCTCCAATCTCAGGCTGTTGATTACTGTCGTTGTGGTGATCAGTTTACTGGATGACGACCTCCAAGTACCTGACCGTCTTCCCCTTCAATTGGGTTGAATACCTGGTTGCCGGACGAAGCTCCTCTGTTGCCAGAGGTTCCATTTACGTCGCTGTCGTTTATTCCTTCATTTCTTTCCATCATTGCTGAGTTTTTGCTATTTAACCCATAGCTGGACCCTACCCCATCAGGGATAGGTACTCATTTACAGCTGAGTAGACTGAGGAAATTATGGTAAAGATCCTTTCCCAAGGAATCAACGCCGAGGAGAGCGGTCACCCATCCAACGATTGACCAGCCCCAATGTTGCTTAACTTGACTTAAGTCTATTGACGGCCTAACCCACTCCTCCACGGCGCCACACGTTATTATTATTATTATTATTATTATTGAGAAGATAAGAAGATAAACTCCTGTTCATATGGAACAATCCTACAGGAGCCACTGACTTCAAATTCAAGCTTCCAAAGAATATGATGTTCGTTTGAAAGCAGTTGTTCCTACTTCATTTGTGTGCATAGTATCCTGCAGTATCTTATTATTATTATTATTATTATTATTATTATTATTATTGAGAGATAAACTCCTGTTCATATGGAACAAGCCTACAGGGGCCTCTGACTTGAAATTCAAGCTTTCAAAGAATATGGCGTTCATTTAAAAGCAGTTACATAAGATAATAGGAAATACAGAAAGAAGATATCGTTAATTAGAATAGAAAGATAAATTAATAAGTAAATAAATGAAAGTATGAATGAATAAGTATAAAAGGATGGCAGATTTGACAGGAATCATGATCCTTTAAAATTATTTTCACAACCTATTTTCTTCCGTCCAAACAGGAACGTATCCATTCCTAGGGAATTCCTTGGCCATCAGATTCCACTCTGGACTGGAGCCTAACAACGGGCGGCGTTTCAGAATTCGCGTGACCCAGAGGACGTCTGGAAGTCCGGATACTTGTGGGGGCACCATTTCGACTTCCAGCTACAACATACGGTCCCCCAGTTACCCCCTGGCGTACCCTAGCAACTCGTTCTGTACTTGGGCAGTCTTCAAAGTGGCATCTAATGTATGTCAGCTTCAAGTTAAGGTATGGTTGGAGTTCCCTTGTCTCAATTTATGTGTCTCAATTTATGTAGAGGATTGTAGATTTCTAGTTAAGGGACTTCCTTGTTGTGGTATGCAATGTGAATAGTTTATTCCACTGAGTTTTTGGAGAAAAGTGCTCATTAGAATTCAGTGGCTCATAGGAGGACTAGACCTCCACTCATATTGTCTTCCATCTTACCTTCCACCCTCTTCTAACAACTGCTTCAACATAATTTTCAGTGCTGACTATCCTAATAGGTCCTAGGGTTTGGCCTTTTGCCTAGATTTTATATTCCAATTTAGAACTCACTGTAGTGGGTATAAGGATTTGGATCAATATATTATATTCACTGCAAGGAAACAAATTCATTTTTGGTTAATTTGGTTTTGTCAGATTTTACAAATGTGCACTCTACTTTCAGCTCCTAGATTTTGATGTCGAAGACAGTTCAGGTTGTGCCAAGGATTACTTGCAAGTAGGTTATCAGGAACGTCTGTGCGGAAGGAGGTACCCTGGTGAAATACGTAAGTGTCTTGGTCCGTGTTTCTTAATTGAAAACCCATAATATTTCCACATATGTGCCATTAAATAGTGATGCCATAAGTACAGGCAGTCCCCAGCTTACGACAGGGCTTCCGTTCTTGAGATGTATCATATGCCGGAAAATCGTCAAAAATCCTAAGAAAATCTTACTTTTAATGCTTCGAGTGTATCACAAACTATGTAAACTGCATTTTTATAAAGAAAACTTCAAATAATGATTATTTTGCATTTTTGGCGTCATATTTCTTCTGTCAGATCGGCGTCGTAAGTGTCATAACCCTAGAACATGCATCGTAAACCTGGAAATAATTTCTGATGAATACAATTGAAAAGCGTTGTAACCTCGGAACATCGTAAGCCAAGGACTGCTTGTATTGTCACTATCATCCCTAGTTCTGAGATCATTTTGTTACTTTCAGGGACGTACCACTTTTCTGGAAATAGACTCAACCTGTGCTTCCGCTCAGACATCTATGGCTCCGGTCGAGGATTCAGTGCAGAGATCACCCAGCTCACTTGCGGCCACTTCCAACCCAATCATCCGAGATACCCTTCATATCCTTCCTATCCAACGCCTTGGCACAGACCTTATAGGCCTACAAAACCATGGTATAAGCCAGTGTACGGCCTCTGGTGGAAGAAGAACCCGTTTTCCAGGCCGTACCTGGTAGGGCAAGGTTATACCTCATATTATGGTTCTGAATCCTATGGCCATGATCACAATTACACACATTATGATAGCGGGCACAGCCACGAAGGACCACACCACCACACCACGCCATCACCTTTCTCACCGTTAACTCCTCTGCCCACGACTCCGGCTCCCTTTCCAACAGTGACGCCCAGCCCTTTCCCAACTCCTTTCCCAACGCCCCTTCCTGAACTGTTAGCTGCACCTCACAGTAACACTGACCCCGTTTTTCAAAGGCCTGTGCCAAAACCTACTCTTTTGGATCGTGAAAAACTCACAGTGTCGTCTAGTGAACATGAGGAGAAGACTGTCGCCTTGCAGGGTAAAGATGACGGTAGCGGCATGTGCAACAAGGCCACCAGTGAGAGGACATTTCAAGTTGACAGCCCAGGATACCCAGGACCTTACTATACCGACATGAAATGCATATTTAGAGTCAGAAGGTGAGTCATTAAGTGTAAATTTCAAAGTATAATTCTTTATCGCTTATAAGGATTGGCCTTCAGCAAAAAAGTTGACCTGCTTGTTGAAGCTCAGGCAGTGGATGGTTGTGAAGCACAGTTCTCTTCAGTCTTATTGCATTATTGCTATTCACTCAGCTGGTATTCCCCTCAGAAATGCAAGAATTGGGTTCCTCTGCATATCTTAGAGAATGTTACAGTTAAGGCAACAGAGCCCTGCCAGCCTAAACATCACACATACCAAGCTACGTACATAAAGGTTACAGGAGTCATCCTCCTTTTTTTCTGTAGGAACAAATTATAAATTTTAGAACAAAATCTGTATTCTTCCTAGATATACAGCACTGAAAGTCTTTTCACACCCCTCCCTCTGACTATCCCACACTTATCCCAAGCTTCAAAGACTTGATACTTGATTTAACTTTTGCCATGTTTACCCATGTGCAAGACTTCAAGTTTGTGTATCAGGAGAAACTGCAAATTATCTTTGAAATTTCCTATGCCAATGAGTTTCATGTACCTTTTTCATTCTTGTCTTCACCATAAAATTCCGTATTGTTGTAGAATAGCCTTCATTGAGACAAGAATTCTTCTTCTTCTTCTCAGCTTAATCCCCACCTTTGAGTCACAAAGATTCATCAAAACTGACGATTTTTCTGACTTTTTTGGCAGGAGTGACCAGAGCAGATGCGGTATAGAGTTGTTGATGGATGAGTTTGACGTGGAAGAAACAAAAGATTGCTCCGTAGCTCGCCTTGTGATAGCAAATCGAAGCTACTGTGGATTCATTCCTTCTGGTGCTCACAGTAAGGGAACTATGGAAGTACACTTTTATATAAAATATGATAAACCTTTCCTCTGGTGAAAAACTCAGGTCTTTGCTTAAGAAATATAATACTTTTCATACAGATAACTCTCAGTAATTAAAGCATCAGAACTTTAAAACAGCTCATCAATTCAGTCACAGCATCTTTGCTTAAGAAATATATTACTTTTCAAATAGATAACTCTCAGTAATTAAACCACCAGAACTTGAAAAAGCTCCTCAATTCAGTCACAGCATATTGGCTTAAGAGATATCATACTTTTCATACAGATAAATCTCAGTAATTAAACCACCAGAGCTTTAAAACAGCTCATCAGTTCAGTCACAGCATCTTGACCAAAGTTAGGGTCGGTTTTAAATCGCAAACTCCTGTGTCTTACGTTTCAGGTATCGTTCCATTCCCGGACAGCGGCGAGATCGTCATGGAATTCGTAGCAGGTAAGTACCACAGCGCCGCAGGCTTTACCATGAGAGGACGCCAGATCGGCTGTCCCAAGAACTCGACCTCCTTCACCTCAACCACAGCCAGTCCGCGTCGCCTGATTTTCATAACTGGTGGGACGGAGGGGCTGAACCAGGAACTAGCCCTCCCTAAGACCGCGGACGACTTGGTCTCTTCACCGGCAGGAGAGCGGGATGCGGTGTTCCCCTGGGTAGACGCTGGAGGAAGAAGGTCATATTCTATAGACAGAAGAGGATGGACGACCTTCTAGCTAGATGACTGAGTAGATAGATAGCGTTTCGTTTGGAGACAACTGATTGCGTCCGATTACAAAAAATATATAACTTGTATTTCACAGGGTATACGATCCTGTTTAAATACTTTCTGTCTCTTTTTTTCATTTTTTACATGATGGTTTTTGCTCTTTTTCAGATAGAGGAAGTTTTTTGTGGGATCGGGAGTATATAAGGGTAATTTTTCATTTTGGAACTAGGCCTAAAGATTCACGTGACACGTTGAATTTTGCCTATACATATTTTGCAAATGCAAAATTTGTATGTCTCATTATTTTGACTTAGGGTTTCCTAGTTCTGATTAGTTATATATAATTATTAAGTATATTTTGTCAATAACGAATCAGTTTCCTGTGAATGTGCCTTTAAGGAACGAAGACTAACAATATATATATATATATATATATATATATATATATATATATATATATATATATATATATATATATATAATATATATATATATATATTAATAGCGGATAATAAATTAGCTTTAAATAAAAGATTCCATATTGTATGATGATTATTTTACAGGAGGAAAGCATATGTGTGTGTGTATCTATACTTATGTGTGTATGTATGTATAATAAACTAGAAAGGCAAGGAGATTATCGACAATAATTGATAATTTGCGGTTTATGCTGTAAGAAATATAAATATACCTCACTATCAATACAATAAACATCCAACCATTTCTTCAACACCTTCACTATTCTCAAAATTGCCTTCATCGATTCTGCCATAAGCTATAGGCCTATGGTAGCGTCGATAGAGAGCCATAAGCTATAGGCCTATGGCAGCATGGACAGAGACAACAGTACAACAGTTTTATCCTAATTCACACGTATATAAAGAAAGCACACACGCATTTCAGGTGGAATACCAGCGTGACCTCGCAACCTTGAGAATCAGGTGCACATGACCTGGGTTGGGGTAATCTCAGTTGTCTCGTCACCAAAGTTAAGCTGGTAGAGTATGACCTCGTAGGTCACTAAGGCTCCTGTTGTCTGAAAACGAAAAAAAAAGAGTAATTTAATAATTTATCAAAAGTATGTGACTCATGGATCCTCTTTAGTAAGTGGATGGTTTGATATCAGATATTCTGAAAGGTGTACCTCGGGTTTGTCCATATAGGCCTATGTCACGTTCTGAACATTTTTTAATATATATTAGACTCAGTACCAGCTCTCAGTTCTTGGTACACTAGAAAATCTTTTGGCAGTCCATTAACAGACAAGCAAAAACCAATAATTAGTTGAAAAACTAAATTACTTGAATAAAAAGAGAAGGCTCTGAAGATACTCACAGCGAGAATGAAGCTCTTGTTGACCAAGAAGAACCCGTAACCCGTTAGTCCTATTTCCTGTTCTTGAACCTGATGCTGAAGTCTCCACACGTCGACGCTATAACTGGAATAAATAGATCCAGAGAATTATTGCCAACGTAAGATGATCATACTATAGTATTATAGTTTCTACGTACATCTATGGATATGGAAAAGAAGTTGAAATTGCATGGCTATGCTACGTTGCAGTTATGATACGGCTGCAGTTTGTCTTCTGAAAACAAAAACTGACCGACTCTGCTATTTTACCACTATGGTACAGCTGTAGTTTGATTTGTGCACAATAAAACAGCGGTTCTGGTATTCTGCAGCTGTTTTTAAAGCTACTCCATAAACCCTACAGTTCCCAAAAACAAAAGGTCCACAACTCCACAGGCAAAATGTATCCCCTTGAAGGACGCCTAACTTACTTATCCACGGGGACATTGAGGATACAAATCATGCTCTTTTTGGACGCTTCGTAGACGGCTGTGCAAGACAAGGATACCAGAAGCAGGCGCCCCAGGAGGTGGAGGAAGGACCACGTCAGGTACAGCCGTGTGGTGATGTCCTTGTCACTTCGGGGCCTGGGAAAAAAAAAAAAGTAGGGAAGGTGGTGACTTCTTGTACTACAAGCGTATTGGATTGTCACTTGGACTATGGTTAGGTTGTCTGTATGGTGTTAATGTTAACTCATATGATTTACACCAAAATGGTACAAGATTGCTTTGAAAAAACACCAAAATGGTACTAGATTGTTTTGAAAAACTATCAGATTGATACAAGATTTCTTTGAGGGAACACCCAAGTGTTTTAAGATTGCTTTGGTTACAAGATTGCTTTATTTGGCTACAAGATTGCTTTGAAAAAACACCAAAATGATACTAGATTGATTTGAAAATCTACCAGATTGATACAAGATTTCTTGAAAGAACACCCAGGTGATACAAGATTGCTTTGGCTACAAGATCACTTTGAAAAAAAAAACACCAAAGTGGTACTAGATTGTTTTGAAAAACTACCAGATTGATACAAGATTTCTTGGAAGAACACCCAAGTGATACAAGATTGCCTTGGCTACGAGATCGCTTTAGAAAAACACCAAAATGATACTAGATTGTTTTGAAAAACTATTAGATTGATACAAGATTTCATGGAAGAATACCCAAGTGATACAAGATTTCCTAGAAAATCACCAAAATGGTATTAGATTGCTTTGAAGGAACACCCAAATGGTACAATGTTGCTTTGGACAAGATCGCTTTGAAAAAACAAAATAGTACTGGATTGCTTTGAAACTCAGCCAAATTGATACTAGATTGCTTTGAAAAGGGCACCAAAATGGTACTTGATAACTTCGAAAAGTTAGAATAGTACAAAATTGCTTTGAACTTTGAAAAACTAAAATGGTACTAGATTGCTTCTAACTTTGAAAAAACTAAGATGGTACTGGATTGTTTTGAAAAAAAAAAAAAAATAGTTTGAACGATCATTATGAGTCAACAGCCATCGGAACATGAACATCTCTACAACCCAACCTTATGCCTAAGTAGAGCTGAACGGTCGTGAACAGGAGATTGGTGACGTACGACTGAAGAATGATCGGTCCGAAGACTTCGTTAATCAAATTCACCAGTCTGATGAGGCTCAGGTGGTCCTCTCTCGTGGTGCGCCAGTCTTTTCCAGTCCACCGCAAGTAGCCTGGAACCCAAAAATTAGACTAATAACTTTAATTTGGTGACTGGAACTAAATAGGCCTGTATTAACCAAGCAGTTTCAGTTTGGTGATTGGAGATAAGTAGGCCTGTATGTGATGAGGCAGTCTACTTGTAAAGTAAGCCGAATAACGCCAGTTTACTGACTGGAAGTAAGTAGGCCTAAGGCCGTACACGCGCATGTCATCACATGATTCTATTCGTTAAAGAAAAGCCTTAAAATTGCTGATTGGGACAAAGTATAAGCATAAAACTTATACGGGGATGTGATCACATAAACCTACTCAATTAAGAAATGCCTTAAAATTGCTGATTTGGACAAAGTAGGCCTAAAACCTTATACGGGGATGTGATCACATAAGCCTACTCTATTAAGAAATGCCTTAAAATTGCTTATTTGGACAAAGTAGGCCTAAAACCTATTACAGGAATATGATCGTGCAAATCTACTCGTTAAAGAAAAGCCTCAAAATTGCTGATTTGGACAAAGTAGGCCTAAAGCAGTATACGTGCAAGTGATCACGTAAGCCTACTCATTAAGTGCAAGCCTTTAAAATACATCTAAACCCAAATGCTAGGGAAATAAGCATAAAAAGTCCCAATTTTTCTGTACAAACCGATAAGTAAAGGCTTATCCAGATACAAATACTATGGCAATAGGCCTATAAACCCTAATTTTTCAATACATACCTTCCTCCACTCTGGCGTTATAGAGCCTGATGTGCCTCAGAAGAATGAGAGCAACGCAAGAGACGAAAATGTCGATGAAATTCCAGATGAAAGTTGCGTACTTGTTGATGAAGAGGATGATTAGCCCCATTGCGTCAGAGTAACCCAGGAGATCTATCTCGTATTCGTGTCCGCTTTTGATGTAACATCGGAGGAAACTGCAAGTGAGATTTAGTCATTGGAAAAAAAGAAAGAAATAAAAGGCCATTTCTCAAATACAACAAGATATTAGATATCGTATGGAATCGAAGGAAACCGCTGATAGAGTTTATTGAGAGATCATGGCAAAGAAAACACTTTCTTTAGTAAGTAACAGGCTATTAGATATCGTATGGGATCGAAGGAAACCGCTAATAAGATTTAATGAGAGATCATGACAAGGAAAACACTTCCTCTAGTGAATAAAAACACATTAGATATCTTATGGGTCTAGTTCCGTGGTCTGCTGATGTATAAACTACACCAAGTAACCTAGAACAAATATTAAAGTAAATTTGATAATTTTTAAGAGAGTATAAGCTATCTATGCTGGGAATGTATTTCACACGATGGAAAAGAACTGTCGGTTGAAAAGAATGCATTTTTACTGACCTATCAGGATAGAGCAGTGGTCTTCACATGACCTATGACCTTTAAAGAAAACTAGGTCACGAGGATATGCAAAAACACTCAACTGCTTGTAAAAACTAGTTATGAGTAGGCCTATATATACAAAATACTCAACTCTGTTGTTTGAAATCTTTTCTCATGCATCGTCATATAAGTATGGAAAAAAATAGTATTAAACAGCCTACTGCCGATTCATATTTTTTAAATTAATTTTTTCCAGGTTTGTACTAAAATAAACTTAGAGAACCTTTTCAGAAAAGAAAAAAACGGTTGAACAGACACGTTTAACTTGTCTATATATGTCTGCCTAATCATGCCCCTGATGGCAGTGTAGTATCTTGTAGCAGAATTCAGCTCAATCTCATGATTACTTTTCTAAACTTCTACTGAAAATCTCTGCAGTGTCACAATTTTCCGCTTTATTCGAGTTTTTAATTAATTATGACGTTTGGCAGTCTATGATAATTTCGAATGACATGGGCTTCATTGAAATAACTCCGGTAGACCTACACCCAGAAATCACTGGTGCAGTTGCCTGATAGACTGAAAAACATGGAGGCGACCGTCTCTCCCGTCGCCGAGGTCAACACGACCGCCAGAATGACGACCACCACAACTCGAGCCGACCCCCTAACTGCAAGACGACTCTCCAGTTGCGACCACCTTGAAACAATACATAAAAGACGAAATTTCAGGTCACTTAAGATGGCTGCAAGAGAAGAGACAAATTCGTTTATGAATACTGTACTTCTTATAGACTCATGCTCAAGTTATTGTAGGCCTATTGAATCTGAAACCGTAAACGGTCCGTTACATAAAAAGAAAATGGTGAATATTCAGTCTGTTTTTTTGTTTTTTTTTTTTTTTTTTTTATTAAATGATCATCAACGTACGTCATCAATTTAGAACAGACAATTTCAACGATAATCTGGACTATTCATACATAAAACCATATAAAAAAAAGTACTGTTCACCTGTCACAAACTTCCGGCACCTTCCTGGCGAGGTTGCAGAGAAGGAGGGCGCCCACGGCTGCCAGCGAGTAGAAGGCAGTAGAAGTGAAGAGCCTGACCCAGTCTTCTTGTCGTTCATTGGCCACAAATACGGACAATATCCTGACGACCACGAAGCTCGCAAGCATCAGTAACACCACGGCAGCGTATGCTGTCCTGAAGCTTAGCCAAGCGAACCTATGATGTAAGGAGTCAAATGGAACTTAGGTCTAGGCTTCATTAAATTGTTATAACTCTCCTTAGGTCTAGGCTTCATTGAAATGTTATAACGCTACTTAGGTCTAGGCTTCAATGAAACGATATACGCTCCTTAGGTCTAGGTTTTAATAACTTTTTTTCCTCCTGAACTCAGAACTTACCTAAAACATCCGTTAGCAGCCGATAGTGGGACTAGACCAAACACATTCGCAACGCGTATCACGGGCAAGATACTCCTGAAGCTGTCTGTTCCTTCAAGCTGCGATATTAGATAAATTAACTTTCTTTTTAAATAGACTGGACAGAAGATTGGTCTCACTGACTATGTCATGTCATGATGAAAATCTAATGCTGTTTTATAAAACGGAATTATTTTGCAGTTTTGGAAATAATTCCAACAAAACATGATTTTCTTTGGCAATTCCAATGGCAGGTAACTGTGGTTTTATGTATTACCGAAAATAAATCAAGTTTTAAAGTTAAAAAACCTATAATTCTGACAAACCTCCTCATGTTTATCCCAAGGTGATTTTGGTACCTCAGACCAGACATCGTATTTGAGGTGCAGACCGGGACGGGCCATGTGGATATTTAGTCGTATCTGTGAAAGAAACAGATCTTTACTTGGTCCTAAAAATAAGCAGCAGAATTTGTCTATATTCTGAAGAATTTTCCCAGAACCCGCCACCATCAGAGAGCTCTGGAGAAGATACACAACAAACACTGGTATGGTCTAGCATAAGCTGAGTTATAGCGATTATGATATATGTGTGTGTTTTTGTGTTAATGGGGACAAATGATAGGCTAAGGATAATCGCTACTTTCCTTCGCAAGGAGAAAGCTAAAGTATGAAGAGAACTGGGTGCGTAATTGTTGATGGCTTAAGCCTCTATATCATATTAGAAAACATTGGAAGTTCGTGAGTTTTCGATGTGACGAATGGCAGCAAAACAAATCTATTTTATTATGCATAAAATGAAATAAACTGTGTAGGTAAGATAACACTCGGTATACGGTAAAGTTGACAAGTACATCGTAGAAATGAAACTTGAAAGAAACCACAGGTGAAATACCGTAATATAGCTGAAACATTATATATAGATTAAAAATAAACTGAACTATGAATTCAACAACAATATCGTAGTCTATTTACAGTGGGGACTAAGTGTGGTCAACCATGGGCCTTATTTTTATTCTTTTAATGAAATGTAAAACGTAAAGATTGTTTAGCGCTCTTTTGAGGTAAATCTTGAATATCTTATGTCATATTCACTCAGAGGCGAAACGAACCTTCAATTGGCTATCGACATTTAAGGAAATGCTTAAATTATTTCTAACGAAATTGGGCTCACGTTAGACTAGTCGTTTTAAGAACTTCACCTAGTAGTAGTACTGCAGTAGGTACTAAGCCACGGCTGTGAGTGGAAGTACTGTGTTTAACCAACTCTTGGCTCCTTTACCAGACAGAATTTCCAAGGTAAAGTCATCTGTCATTCCCATAGTAGTATGACGTTGCTGTACACCGGTGTTGGATGGAATGATTCGTTTGATTACAGTTAAATCATTTGGTTATAGATTAATCATTTAAGTGCAGTGGATTCCGAAGGTCATCTTTCGGTATTAGTTTATTATCTGCATCTTGGCAGCTAAATACTAAATACTAACGAAATTATTTTCATTTAGATGGTCTCCATAGAATATAGGCTGAATTTAACTAGAAAAACTACAGGGTGTCCATAAAGTTCCAGTGCCATTACAAGTATTTATTGCTCAGAATGGCACCGGGACTACGGACACCCTGTACAGTGTGTGGCTAGGCCTACCGGAATTATTTAGTACAGAAACTCCAGTGTGTTTAGCCATGTGATTTGTTGTTGTTTAGTTGGTATGTTTTGAGTATAGGCTATTATTTAGCACTCAAACCGTCAGAAATCTTTGAAATTCAGTTGACATCAATGATTGCATGTTATCAGTGGGGACAAAAGCCTCAGTTCTGCTTATTATTAAGAGCCTTCCGGAATTTTTCTGGGGCAATTAGTGACGGTTTGAAAGTTCGGCTAAAGTTGCCACTTGCTGTTTATACTACGTTTCCATTAAATGACTGAGGCACGGTCTCATGGGTTTTGTTTATATCTTTGTACAAAAAAGCCCATCAGTTTTTCTGAAAGAGTTTGGATGTGGTAAAAATCTGTGATTACTAACTGGTCCTTACAAAAGTGCTCTTTTTCAAAGGGCGAATATCGACAGACAATCAATAATTAGACTTTAACTACTATATATTCGTCTCTCTAAATTAATTTATGTTTTATATCTACATTTAAGGGTTATGTAAAAATTATATTTGTAATACCAACTACTTGACCAACAAAATCATCTATATGGCACTTGAAATTAAACTTCACAGCAAATAAAAATACACTCAAGCTACAAGCACTTATTTGAAAAATATATTGCACCAGTAACACGCAGAGAAGAGTATTATTCTTACCGGCAAGTCTTAAACACTGTAAAATTTGTGAAGCCACATAACTATAGACCCATATATATATATGTATGTTTTTTTTTTTTTTAATTCGTCATGACTAAAGCTTCTTTATAAAGAACTTTTAACTTTAGCGACTAGGTGATATAAATACTCTTTCGGAAGTCGTGAACTTTTATCGTATAGCGATTTTCTTATAAATATCCTTCCGAGGAGTCGGTGGACGATTGCGTCACGCGTCTCCGAGTTCTGGCGGGTAAATGAGAGGTAGGCGGGGCTTATGGTTTCCACGACGCGCGGGAAGAGTATCGGAGTATTCTCTCTCTCTCTCTCTCTCTCTCTCTCTCTCTCTCTCTCTCTCTCTCTCTCTCTCAGGAGACGTCTGGTCATGGGTGTATTGTAGAAGAGACTCATTGATCTCAAGCAGTGAAAATTTATTATTATTATTTTTTTTTTTTCTATCACAGTCCTCCAATTCGACTGGGTGGTATTTATAGTGTGGGGTTCCGGGTTGCATCCTGCCTCCTTAGGAGTCCATCACTTTTCTTACTATGTGTGCCGTTTCTAGGATCACACTCTTCTGCATGAGTCCTGGAACTACTTCAGCGTCTAGTTTTTCTAGATTCCTTTTCAGGGATCTAGGGATCGTGCCTAGTGCTCCTATGATTATGGGTAAGATTTCCACTGGCATATCCCATATCCTTCTTATTTCTATTTTCAGATCTTGATACTTATCCATTTTTTCCCTCTCTTTCTCTTCAACTCTGGTGTCCCATGGTATTGCGACATCAATGAGTGATACTTTCTTCTTGACTTTGTCAATCAACGTCACTTCTGGTCTGTTTGCACGTATCACCGTATCTGTTCTGATACCATAGTCCCAGAGGATCTTTGCCTGATCGTTTTCTATCACTCCTCAGGTTGGTGCTCGTACCACTTATTACTGCAAGGTAGCTGATGTTTCTTGCACAGGCTCCAGTGGAGGGCTTTTGCCACTGAATCATGCCTCTTTTTGTACTGGTTCTGTGCAAGTGCCGGGCATTCGCTTGCTATGTGGTTTATGGTTTCATTTTTCGTATTGCACTTCCTACATATGGGAGAGATGTTATTTCCGTCTATCGTTCTTTGAACATATCTGGTTCTTAGGGCCTGATCTTGTGCTGCTGTTATCATTCCTTCAGTTTCCTTCTTTAGCTCTCCCCTCTGTAGCCATTGCCAATTGTCATCGCTGGCTAGTTCTTTAGTCTGTCTCATGTATTGTCCGTGCATTGGTTTGTTGTGCCAGTCCTCTGTTCTGTCTGTCATTCTCCTGTCTCTGTATATTTCTGGGTCTTCGTCTACTTTTATTAGTCCTTCTTCCCATGCACTCTTTAGCCACTCGTCTTCACTGGTTTTCAGATATTGCCCCAGTGCTCTGTTCTCGATGTTGACGCAGTCCTCTATACTTCGTAGTCCTCTCCCTCCTTCCTTTCGTGTTATGTATAGTCTGTCCGTATTTGCTCTTGGGTGTAGTGCTTTGTGTATTGTCATATGTTTCCTGGTTTTCTGATCTATGCTGTGGAGTTCTGCCTTCGTCCATTCCACTATTCCTGCGCTATATCTGATTGCTGGCACTGCCCATGTGTTTATGGCTTTTATCATATTCTGGCGTTGAGTTTTGACTTGAGTATCGCCTTGAGTCCTCTGCATATATTCTTTCCTGATCGTGTCCTTCATCTCTTGGTGTTTTATATCCCTCCTTCCATTATTCCAGGTATTTGTATCCTGTCTCATCTATGTGTTTTGATGTTGCTCCCATCTGGTAGCTTTATATATCAATAATAATAATAATAATAATAATAATATTATTATTATTATTATTATTATTATTATTATTATTTTATTATTATTATTATTATTATTATTATTATTATTATTATTATTATTATTATTATTATTATTATTATTATTATTATTATTATTATTATTATTTTATTATTATTATTATTATTGGAAAAGTAAATCCACAGTAATATGTCCTGATCTGTTATTTAAAATAAAATGGACAACACATCAAACGATTCAAGAGACGAACCGCCACTTCGAAGATCTAGGCGATTAGCTGGTTTGCCGTTGGAGAACGAGGGGATAACGTGAAGAGCCAACTACATCATCAAACAGGCTTTTTGTTTTAAACTAGTCAAAAAAACGAGTTCTTGTATGGTCACTGTTAGTAATTGTATTCAGATTGACAAGGAGGACCGTGCAGGTCTTCGAAAGCTCTCTGCTTTGTATTTTAAATAACAATTTCCATTTTATTTTATTAACTCATGTGATTATGAGGTTTCTTTGGATTATTATTATTATTATTATGCATAAAACTTTGTTTTTATTGTTATAATTGTCTATTAAGATAATAAAATAATATTTTTTAACTTATGATTATTGAGATCAATAATTTATATATATATATATATATATATATATATAATATATATATATAATATATATATATATATATAATAAAGGACCCCACCCCATAAAAACACCAAAATATATAGAGAGAAATACTATATTTCAGAGCTGCTGTCTCCCTCTTCAGGTAGATGAAGAGGGAGACAGCAGTCTCTGAAATATAGTATTTCTCTCTCTATAGTTTGGTGTTTTTATGGTCTCCTTTTATTAGATAGAATTCTGTTATAACGGAACATTTTTACCTGTCATATATATATATATATATATATATATATATATATATGTTTTCTCCACATCAAGTGAAATCTCTTGAGGAACTGTGATTAGTGAAATCCTTTGAGGAACTCTGATTAATGAAATTCCTTAGGGAACTGTGATTAGTGAAATCCCTCGAGGAACTGTGATTACTGGAATCCCTCGAGGAACTGTGATTACTGGAATCCCTTGAGGAACTGTGATGAGTGAAATCCCTCGAGGAACTGTGATTAATGAAACCCCTTGAGGAACTGTGATTAGTGAAATCCTTTGAGGAACTCTGATTAATGAAATTCCTTGAGGAACTGTGATTAGTGAAATCCCTCGAGGAACTGTGATTACTGGAATCCCTTGAGAACTGTGGTTACTGAGAGCCCTTGAGGAACTGTGATTACTGGAATCCCTTGAGGAACTGTGATTACTGAGAGCCCTTGAGGAACTGTGATTAGCGTCATGTACCACCAACATACGTAAAGACCATCTTGTTTACATTCCATTAAAAGTCGGTATTTCGAGAATAAGGCCAGAGAAGACTAAGTGTCAATTCAAGTGCATCGTATTGAAACCCAAAATCAAAATTTGAAGTGCAAATAGGGATAATGACATTCATGACAGACTGCGAGATGAGGCGAACCTTTTCTCAACGCATATTGATAGACGCAGGAGACAGAGAATTTCAATATTCTTTTGCGAAAATCCGACGAGCATTAAAAATACATTGGGTGACGTCCAGATCACGCCATCGTAAACGAGCAGATTCTCAGAGGGAAGTGTTGATATAAGAAAATCAATCGACAGGTAGGCTATTGTGCCTGAATTGCGCTATTTTGTTACGCTGTCAACCTGATTTTGGCTTTGCACAGTAAATTCAGTCTTCTGCTGTTTATTCAGTTTTTTTTTTCTCTCTTATTAGAAACATTCTGAGTTCTGTATACTGTGCTTTAAATCATGACCTATAAGATAATTTTTTCACGGGTCTACCGTAACTCATCGCTGTTTTTAATATCTCCTTATTGTGCCTATCTGTGGTATGTCTTTTTTTCGATCTCGTTGTTGGTCAAATTTACAAGGCACGGCGTGTTTCATACGCGTATTCGAATCGAGAAGTATTGTAACATTACAAATAATCTGTGTAGTCCTGTTTTAATCAACATTATATATATATATATATATATATATATATATATATATATATATATATATATATATATATATATATATTATATATATATGTATATTAATACTCTCTTTCAGAAAGATTCTTATAAACATTACAAGTTTCATTGACGTCAACATTTCAAGATAACCGCTGTACTATCAATGAAGTTCTCGATTAGTGTAATAACCTCATTATTTAAGGTAATGAAAAATCATTAGTTTCCATAATACATCAGCTTAAAGATACCTTCAGACAGGCAGAATATAATGTAACATCACTTCTTGTGACTGACAGTTCACCTTGGCCTCACTGATAATAAATCATTTCCTCTGACATTAAGTTGTTCTGATGCAATTAGCCATGGGGGATAATTGCCAGGGATATTTATTCAGTTTTAAATGTGTGTATGGCCTGTCGAACTTCTCCAAGGTTCCAGATGTCCTTCATTCCTTCACAGCGTAGAACTGTGGAACAGCCTCCCTGAGGATGTGCAATTGGAACTTACTTCAGAAGTTCAAGCGAAGATCCATTGTATTATTACAGTTCTCCTTTTATTTTAATGATTTACGTACATTTTCCTCTATTTATTTATTTATTTCTTATTTTATTAAGTGATCTGTTCTCTCTGTATTTCCCATTACCTTCTGTTACTTTCTAATAGACACCATAATATTCTTTGGAAGCTTGAATTTCATGTCAGTGGCCCCTTTGGTGGGGTTGCTCCATATGAGTAGGGTTCATTTTTTAAATAATAATAATAATAATAATAATAATAGCTAAATAGGTGGCTTTATCGGCATATAGATTTTATTTGAAAATGATATGACTTTTTATAGTAAGAAAGATTGTTTATGAGTAGTGTTCATCTTCTGAGTAATAATAATAATAATAATAATAATAATAATAATAATAATAATAATAATAATAATAATAGGTAGATAGGTGGCTTTAGCAGCAAATGCACTTGATTTAAAATGAATCTGACTATTCATAGTAAGATAGTAAGATGTTTTATAATCGTACCTCCAAGCAGCCAAATTACGTGTCTCAGTATGTCTGTCTGTTTTGTGAATGGAAACTGATCACGTAAGTGTATGTGTGTGTGTGTGTGTGTCTCTCTCTCTCTCTCTCTCTCTTTGTAAACATGAAGGGCGTAGTATGAGACGGTTCTGTCTATAGACTCTGTCATCTCTGTGACGAACAGGGAACCTTTTCATGTCGTCACCATTTTTCGTATATTACAACATACTTTTTTTTCCCCTAAAAATGATTGCGCTACACGTGTATTGTTCGTGTAGGAAATGTAATATCAAAAATGTTATCTTTGCGTTTAGGAATCGGAGGTTAATGGATGCAAATCTGTTTCACTGCTGAATTAAAGTGATAATTGTATATACATATATGTATGTATGCATGTATATCATATTTTATTCATATTTCAATTCATCAGTAAAACACACACACACACACACACACACACACACACACACATATATATATATATATATATATATATATATATATATATATATATTATATAGTATTTGTATACACATATTTCATCCACAAACGCACAAAAGTTAATAGCATAAAAATGCTCGTAGAGTTCTCTGTTATATTAAGTAATAATAAGGTTAAAAATCAGACATTTTCCACGGTTTATTTACAGATATTTACAGTCGGTAACACCAGAAGTACACAGTCTCAAGATGGTAACACATTTCCTTTGGATATTTCAAGCTTAATTAATTTATTGGGTAAAAATATCGTCTAATTAATTTACTGAGTCAATATTTACTAGTCTCATTATATAATGACAATGTTCGTCCATTCATCCCTTTTATTTATTTAGTCATTCATTTTACTGGAGTTCAGTTAGCAGCAGTAATACAGAATCCTTCACATTTGATAAACAGCGTCGAATCTTGAGTGAATTTTTGGTATTTTCTTACATTTCCGAAAGCGCCTCAGTGGCGTGATCGGTATGGTCTTGGCCTGTCACCTCGGTGGCCGCGAGTTCGATTCACGGGCATTCCATTGAGGTGTTAGAGATGTGTATTTTTGGTGATAGAAGTTCACTCTCGACGTGGTTCGGAAGTCACGTAAAGCCGTTGGTCCCGTTGCTGAATAACCACTGGTTCCATGCAACGTAAAAAGACCATACAGACAAACAAACTCACATTTCTGATCTAACCAAATTGATTGAGATGGTTTGGGCATGTGGGCAGGGTGGTCGAGAAATAAGGGGCGAAAAGGGGGTGGGTATAATTATTCAATGGTAGAAGGTCGAGAAGAAGGCAGAGTTCAGATGGCACGATATAGTGAGGGAGGATTCGTAGAAGATGGGTGTAGCAGAGGAAGATGCTTTTTGATACGAGTAGTTTGAGAAGTTGCTTTGAGGCAACCGACCCTTATCTCAGGGACAGTAGTGGGGGGATGAAGAAGGTTTATCTATATATGTTATATATATGTATATATATATGTATATATATATATATATATATATATATATATATATATATATATATATATATACCATATAATGTCTATCTACAAACATAAGCAATTGAATAACAGCCTATCACTACAAATATAAGAATTAAAAACTTATATTTAAAATTAAAGCAAATATTAGCTCATATTAAATACTTCTATACAACACTTTAAGATTTCCTCCATAGCCACCGGCCATCCTGCTGAGATAAATTACCCGTAGGGGGTAATGGAAGAGGGTCATGACCAGCCTCCCTCTCTCGCCCTTGGGGAACTGGCACGGTGTCGTAGGTGCTGTCGATGATGTCCTGAATGCTCGTAGGAGGTCTGGGAGAGCCGTTGCTATCTGAAGGACGGCGATTTGAGCTCCGTGTCTCTCTCGGGAAGAAGCTCTTTCCTTGACCTGTGGTGACTTTGAAGGAGCTCTGCTGTAATCGTACCAGAGGGAGAGACGAGGTCGCATCGCTTCGTTGTCGAGTCGCAGTAGACGCCCCTGGCACGACGGGAACCCAAAGAGGTTTTCTGTCGTTAATATTATTAATATTAACATTATTTTTTATATTATTTTTACTAGATATGAAATCAGATAACGTCGAAGGTTGCTGGTTGTTACTGTGCTTGGTAACTCCACTTCCAATGCTGTTACGTTGGAAGGGATGGTGAAACTGTCTGTTGGCCCTTGACTGCTTCGGAAAACTGCTGGGCCCTTGGAGAGATGGTGGGCCGTGAATAGGGAAGCTCGGAGTTCCTGAAGACGATGGTCTAGGTCTGAAACCGTTGTGAGGGAAAGTGGAAGGAGAGATGACATTGAACTGTGCCGGAATATTATTCAGCGACAGGTCAGGTGGGCTCGGTCGAAATTCTCCGGCGTTAGGTTTTTGTGCGTTCAAACTAGGCCCATTCGTAACATGGGGCTGTAAGATATTACCTCCAAAACGAGAAGTTGTTCTGATATTCGAATGTAAACTGGACTCAGTTGTGACATGGGGCTGTAAGATATTGTTTCCAAAATGAGACGACACCCTAATATTCCCGTGTAAGTTTCTGCTATCCACGGCTTCCGGAGTAAACAATCCATTATGATTTTGTGACTCTGGTATCCTCGACGTCACAACCGTCCCAGGAGCAACAAGTACTGCTGGAAGCGGCCCTACTGGAAGACGAACCGCTGGAATGACCGAAGGGGCCTCGTCTCGTATGGTGATACCATTCTGAACAACGGCCTCTGGCGTGTCTCCCCTCACTAAAATCCCCCCTTCTTCGATAACGACGCCCACGGGAGCTTGGGCATCTTGTGGCCCTCGCTGCCGTTTGCCCAAGGAAAGGTCAACGATGGTCTGGACAACCTGGTCGCGGTAGAGGGTCCCCCCGGGGATCTTCACGTTGCTCAGACGCCCCCGACGGTCGCTCTTGACTAAATCGGAGACGATGACGACATCCCCATCCTCTACTAGCTGCGGCCGCTCTAAGGGCGCCTCGAGCCCGTCGGCGTCCCCGTCGCCTACCTGGTTCAGGATGATGTCGTCGCCGTCTCTAGAGGCGAAGCCATCCGGAGGAGGGTTGTGTGGGAGGGACCAGGGAGGGAATCTGTACAGCCAGGGGTTTGTGACGGGGGTTCCCGTGGATCCTTCGTCTGTGCCTTCTGCAGGATATGAAATGTCAGAGTAAAGCAGAATAAGGAAAACTCCAGTAGCAACTTTTATGATTTATGATCACTAGTTTCTTAATTGATTTTGCTATGGCTATGATGTAATTTTTTAAAGTTTACAGTTGATTTTATTTGATTAAGAGTTAATTTTATTAAATGAGGTGGCCTAAAAATAGTTGGAAAGCAAAACAGAACATCAGAACGAAAAAATAAAACAAAGCAGAACCTCGGAATAGAAAAATAAAACAAAACAGGACCTCAGAATGAAAAAGAAATAAAACAAAACAACCTCAGAATGAAAAAAATAAAGCTAAACAACTTCAGAATGAAAAAAAATAAACAACTTCAGAATGAAAGAAAAAAATAAAACAAAACAACCTCAGAATGAAAAAAATAAAACAAAACAACCTCATAATGAAAAAAATAAACAAAACAACTTCAGAATGAAAAAAAATAAAACAAAACAAAACCTCAGAATGAAAAAAATAAAGCAAACAGGACCTCAGAATGAAAAATAAAACAAAACTAAACCTCGAAAATTCAAATAAAGCAAGACAGAACATCTGAATAGAAAAAAAAGAACCTCAGAATGACAAAATAAAAATAAACAGAATCTCAGAATAAAAAAACAAAACAAAAAAACAGAACCTCAGAATGAAAAAATAAAAAAACAAAATAAAACCTCAGAATGAACAAAATAAAACAAAACAGAACCTCGGAGTAAAAATAAGAAAACAGAATTAAGCCTTAAGGCGCATCTTACCACCGATGAAAAGATCCGAATCTGATCCCAGAACCTGAGTCACGTCTTCGAGTTTGTCTCTCTTCGTTCTGCCGAAGGCGCCCAGCCCTGAGGAGGAAGGCAGGCCTAATGACAGCACTGTCTGGAGAAAGAAGCAAGCTGCCTCTATGCTTACGAGAGTAGATAGGCGCATCTTCTTTCCGCTTTTATCTGGAATAAAGGGACGTGATATATGTGATGGTATACTCTTAGACTGATGCTAGGTGCTGCGTGACATTCTTGAAATATAATGAATCCATTGATTTTGTGATGTATTGATTGTAGGATGTATTGATTTTGTGATGTATTGATTTTAAGATAGTGAATAGAGTTACAAGGATTAGGATGTCTCGAAGACTTACTAACCCATCCTAAAAGGAGACTTCGTGTGCTCACTTATCTCTAGGAGCAGGTTTTACTGTGCATTCACGGTGTCCAAATGATTCTGTCTAGCTTTCTTTTAAACTCTTCCACTCTACTGAAGTTGTAATGGCTGAATTGCGAGATAGATCCAAGAAATAAAGATTTAGTCCAAGGATCTAAAATTGGAACAGAGAAAACCCCAGCAGTTGCACTATGAAGCAATAGTTAGAGAAGTTAGACAGAAAGGCTGAAGACAGGAACGGGTAATGTAGGTAAAAGTAGGTAAAAGTAGAAGGGTAAGGAGTACTAGGTTGCAGCTATAGTAGATTCACACCAACCGTGCATTTGATGTCTAGAGCAGTCCCTTACGACGTTCCTGATTGGCTGTTGATAAGCCAATCACAGGGCTGGAAACTCTCAGTCTCTCTCGAGAGTTCACTCACTCTCTCGAGAGACAGTTTCCAGCCCTGTGATTGCCTTATCAACAGCCAATCAGGAACTTCGTAAGGGACTGGCCTAGACATCAAATGTACGGTTGATGTGAATCTACTATAGCGGCTTAGGGACACCGCAAAGACCCTATAGTAATGCCTATATACTGAGCCGTAAGATATATAGCCTCTCGCCTCTCTTAACAAACCCCATCGACTCTGAGAAAGGAGACCCAGAGGCGGAGACCAATCGCGGAGACCTGAGGCGGAGACCAGGGACCCATCTCGGACGAAATTCCCTGGAACCACAAGACACTTCGATAAGTCACGCTCACTTCTCATTTGAATTTGGTGGCGTCGCCTTCCCTCTCACCTATATTTACGTCTATTACGAAGCTCGAGAGACGTAATTAGTTATACCTGAAGGGGAAATTTTTTTCTTTCTCCCTCGACATACCCTTTCCTACCCACCGGCAAGGTTGCTGTTTTTGGGCAGGAGAGAGAGAGAGAGAGCCCGTTCGTTGGTCGTGGGCGAAACGGAAAGTAGAAGAGAATTCCACTTTAAAAATTAGGGTTTAATTATGCTGCAAATGTCACTGGGACTTCGGGGCGAGAGAGAGAGAGAGAGAACATTCTAGTGAACATTATACGATCACGTTCTTATTGTTCCTTGTATTAAGAAATAAGTTCTAAGGCGAACAACCCTTTCAAATAACGGTATGTTGATCATCCACCCTCCAATCACCAAACATACCAAATTGCAGCCCTCTAGCCTCAGTAGTTTTGATTTTATTTAAGGTTAAAAGTAAGCCACAATCGTACTTCTGGCAGCGCTATAGGTAACAAAAACATAGGCCACCACCGGGACGTGGCTGAGGCTCATGGGCCGCGGCTGAGGTCCACCAACGGATAGAACACTCGATTGCTCTGAAGAAACTGAGGAGCAATTTTTTTTATTGCTTTCAATGACTGTTTTATGTCTCACGATCTCCAAATAGAAAGACGAAATTATGTATATATATATTAATATATATATATGTATATATATATATATATATATATATATATATATATATATATATATATATATATTATATATATATGTGTGTATATATATATATATATATATAAATAATTATATATATATACTATATATATACATACAACTTTAAAGGGCGGTATTTAAAATTTTATATATCCCCGGCCTCGTAAGTAAATTCAACCTCCTACCTTAAACGTGCAAAGGTCCTATCTATCCCCAAAGCATTTAAATAATCATTAATGGTTAACATACGACTCTAATAACTAATCAGCAGATCACCTACTATGATAATTATCGTTAATTGCATCACCACACACATACACACACACACACACCCAGATTTGGTAAACAATTATAGGTCTCTTTATTGCGAAGCTTCGCTAAGTGTGTCGTCATCACCAGAGCGGGTCTCGAATTTTGGCCCCCTTACCATTATATCTGCCACGAGGGAGATTTATTAGCCCGCCAGTCTTACCGTGTTGCCGTAGAGTCTTATTTAAGAGTCACGATTCTCCAGGAAATATAAAACAGGTTCTTCAGAAGTGGAGGAATATATTTCAGAATGCGAGAGAGCGTCTCTGATTTGGGGCGTGATTTTTGGAAATCTGCGCTGGATGTTAAGGGCTGATGTCATTCTGAGATACGATGCAGCTGATTATGAATAAATATGAGAGAGAGAGAGAGAACTTTTAAGTGTTTATTTTCAGAAATAAAGTAACTTACTCATATTTCCGAATCACTTTAGAGAGAGAGAGAGTTATTTCCATGTGTTTAATTTAAAAACAAATATAGTAACTTAGTTGCTGGTACTTTAAAATCATTGTAGAGAGAAAGAGAGAGAAAGTTACTTTTAAGTGTTTATTTTCACAAATAAAGTATCTCAGAATCACTGTAGAGAGAGAGAAGAGAGAGAGAGAGAGAGCTATTTCCAAGTGTTTAATTTAGAAACTAAAGTAACTTAGTTATACCTTAAAATCACTGTAGAGAGAGAGAGAGAGATTTCCAAGTCTGTAATTTAAGAAATAAAGTAAGCTATAACTTGAAATTTCTGTGGAGAGAAAGCGATTGAGGGAAGTATTTCTAATAACAAAATACAAGAACATACTTCAAAATAACTGCATATGAATTTAAAAAGAATACATTATTGTGGCCCTTGATTCATTCCGTTAAATATACATATAGTATGCATAAAAGCGAAATGTTTCTATAAGCAACCATATTCTTGCTTTTTAAAGGAATATATTACTAGGTTCTTATAGGACTAGTTTTCGTGATGACTTAGTAAATTCAGTGGACTTACACCAAATTCTCTCGATTTACAGGAAGCCTCTGGTTATGGACAAATGAATTGCGAATATTTCTAATCTGCTGATTTAATCTACCAGTCGTATTACCATTCACTCAACACTAGGAGCCAAGTGTACGCTGCGTCAGTCACCATATGGTAAGTACTAATAGTAGTAGTAGTAGTAGGGATTTATCTTTGCAACAGCTCTTCCTCGAATGTGACTTCTAGAATTTCAGTAGGTATGGCTTTCATTTTACCATTTTTTTTCTGATATTATTTTGTGAGACATTCGTCGGAAGGCTTAGCAAGTATGCCTGTTACACATGCACCAGACGCTTCGGTGAAAATCTGCAGCAGTGTTGTAGACAAGAGTATAGATTTTGTCTTTTCTGCTGAATATCCTAGTATGGTGTTCGTCATCAGCCCTTAATAAAGAGATACTTTTATGTAAAACGTCGTTAAATATGATTGGTAAAACCAACATTCAATTTTACGTATTACGTTCTTTCGCAGTTTCAAGAGGCTCACCTTTTTCGGGTAGAAATCAATTCATTTTTACTGATGAATTTGGGGGGAAATTAATTCACTTTTTCCTGATGAATTTTGGGTACAAATAAATTCATATTTTCGTGATGAATTTTGAGTAGAAATTAACTTATTTTTTCCCGATGAATTTTGTATAGAAATTAATTCATTTTTTCGTGATGAATTTTGTGTAGAAATAAATTCAATTTTCCTGATGAATTATGGGTAGTAATAAATTCGTTTTTTCCTGATGAATTTTAGGTAGAAATAAAAAAAAAATTTCCTGATAAATTTTGGGTTGAAAAATTATTTTTTCCTGATGAATTTAGGGTGCAAATAAATTCATTTGTGTCTGATGAATTAGATTGGGTTTATGTGTGAAAGTGATTCATTTTGACATGATTTTCGAATTATTTTTTTTATTTCCTTTTATTTGTTATTAGTGATTTTTTGTTCAGATGTGGAATTAGTTCTTAGATCAAAATCTAAAATAAAAAAAAAAGCACATGCATATTGTATATTGAATGTACACTTATATATATATATATATATATATATATATATATATATATATATATATTACACTGTATCATTAGAACTATTTTTTATTCATAGCCATATACTTGTTACCTGAACAATTGCCTGAAAGGGTCATGAGGTGCACCTTACAATCAATATTTGTAAGACATCTTTTTACCTCTACGTCTGTCCCACACAAAGCGGAAATAGTTGTAGGAAAAACGATATTGATAAACAGTAGAAAATGATCCTAAAAATGACAAATAATCTAAATTGATATGCAGCGGAAAATATTCCTCAAAAATTACAAATATTTTATATTGATAGGCAATAGAAAATAATCCTGAAAAATTACGAATCATTTATATTGATAAACAGTAGAAAATAATCGTTAAAAAAAAATACGAATAATTTATCTTTATATGCAGCGGAAAATAATCGTTAAAAATTGCAAATAATTCCGATATCTATAACAAGCGTCACTCTACAGTACAACCTATGATAACACAAGACGACACTCTCCAAACCATGAACTTTGCAATTATTAATGTTTTTTTTTTTTTTATAGTAAGCGAGTTATCTTCTTTCCGTATTTCCCTTTACCTCCTCTTAATTCCGCCAAATGAACGCCATAATATTCTTTGGAAGATTGAATTTCAAGGCAGTGTCCCCTTTGGTTGGTTTGTTCCATACGAACAGGGGTCATCTTCTGAATAACAATAATAATAATAATAATAATAATAATAAATCTTTGGAAGCTTGAATTTCTAGTCATTGGCCCTTTTGGTGGGCTTGTTCCATTTGAATAGGGTTCATCTTCTGAATAATAATAATAATAATAATAATAATAATAATAATAATAATAATAATGGCACTTCTCCCTATCGCCTTAGGTAATAACCAAACAAAACCGATTTCTTATCGTAATCACGAGGTGGCTCTGTGTTCGCT